>NC_071989.2:70655000-70955000 GCF_028885655.2 Pongo abelii
TTTCATTCATTGTGTGTCTATATCACATCTAGTTTATTCATCCATCAGTGGACATTTGGATTCCTCCCACTTCTGGCTATTGTGAATAATGCTGCTGTGAACTTGAGTGTGGAAATACCTCTTTGAGACCCTGTTTTCAATTCTTGTGGCTATATATCCAGAAGTGGGATTGACAAATACTTCTTTTAAATCCACAATTTTCAGAATACTTATTCCTTTGAAATGTTTTAAGTTTTTATTTGACATATGGTCTTAACAGTGGATTCCAAATGTCAAGAGGTTAAGTCGATAGGTGGAAGTTAAAGTAAATAAGTCCATTGTGACATTTAAAATCCCATTAATGCTAAGTAGAAATAAAAACCATAAAGTGATTTGAAGGTTGATTCTTTTTTGTAAGTTTATTCTTACTTTTTTGAAAGTTGACATTGCCTAAGGGCAAATACAGTTTATGTGGGTCTACTAAAACACTGGGACATTTCATAATGAAGTAGACTGTGATACAGTTAGGAAAGATGGCATCAAAGAAAGAAGAAAGGTGACTTCTAATAGTTAAGACTTTGAGATGTTCCCTGATGGAAATTGTTCTGTGTTAACTGGCCATTTTTGCAGAGAGATCTTAAACTATCAAGAGCTTTTAGAATACAGATGGAGACCAAGGATGACATGACTTGCCCACCCCCGTTTTAGCCAACGTTTCTGACCCACCATGCCTTCAACTCCATTTTTACGACTATGGTCAAGTAGACAAAACTGATTTGATTTGTACACGTTTTCTTAACTTCCAATGGGCTAGTGCTAGAAAGACTTCTGAGACTGTTAAAATTGGAATAGCAGAAATGAGAAATAGAAGTGACAAGCTTGGATAATTCAAAGGCAAGAGAATGTGTTCCTAATTGGGGCCTGGACTGGAATTCTGCATTTTTCGGCTCTTGATTTGTGATTTCATTTGAGAATAGGGGCTATACTTCCAGGGAGAAAATGAATGTTTCAGAACTTTCAAGTATTAATAAGTTGAATAAAAATTAACTGAAGTCACTATAGTCACGATGTTATAGTAGTACAGTGTAGTAGCAAAGGAGAACTGAACTTTTTCTAAATTGCTGAAAAAGTTGTTAAATTGCAGCTGGTTCAGAAATTAAATGGTCAGTGAGAAGATGGGAAAATGTAGGAAAAAAATTAACCTGATACATTTTAATAAATGTGTGACTGAGGTAAAATTTTTATTGAATTTTTATTTTATTTTATGTTCCAGGATACATGTGCAGGATGTGCGGGTTTGTTACATAGGTAAACGTGTGCCATGGTGGTTTGCTGCACCCATCAACTTGTCATCTAGGTATTAAGCCCTGGATGCATTAGCTATTTGTCCTGATGCTCTCCCTCTCCCCAGCACCCCCTTCCCCCAACAGGCCCCAGTGTGTGTTGTTCTCTGACTGAGGTAAAATTTAAGAACTGTTAACACCAGTTGGTAAGTGGACCAGTTCAATCTAGCTTGAGCAAAGAAGAAATGTATTGGATTCTTCAGCGAACATTTTTCTGTGAGCCTATCCTGCAATAGGCATGGTTCTAACGCTAAAAAGACAAATAATGCAGAAAGCAAAATGCCTATTCTTATGGAGCATAAATTCTAGTGGGAGGGAGACATATAAAAATGTATCAAATGTATTAACTGGTGATATGTGTTGTAGAGAAAGGCAGGGGGAAAGGGTGTGATTTGAGGTGGAATGATTCTGGAAGACCTTGCTGATGTGACGTCCCCACAGATGCCTGAGGGAAGTGAGGGAGCTGGCCCTGTGAGTGCCTGGGCAGATGTATGTTTGAGGCGGAAGGAACAGCCAGTGCTAAGACCCCGAGGAGGAGGTGTGGAAATGTGCCAGCCTAGTCAGAACAGCCAGCAAAGGAACTGTGGCTGGGGCAGAATGGGGTGGGAGGTGGTGAGGTGGGCAGAGAGACAGAGAGAGCAGGTGGGGCTAAAGAGCAGGAGAGTTAAGTTGCAGCTCCTGGCTTGTAGGTCATGGTAAAGATTTTTGCTCTGTGGTTTTTTTGGTTTTGTTTGTTTGTTTGTTTTTGAGATGTAGTTTCACTCTTGTCGCCCAGGCTAGAGTGCAACCTTCCTCATCCTCCTGAGTAGCTGGCATTACAGGTACCCGCCACCATGCCCAGCTAATTTTTTTGTATTTTTAGTAGAGATGGGTTTCACCATGTTGGCCAGGCTGGTCTCAAACTCCTGACCTCAGGCAATCCTCCCACTATGGCCTCCCAAAGTGCTGGAATTACAGGCGTGAGCCACAGCGCCCAGCCTGGTTTTTTTTTTTAAGGATCCAAAGTAGAGAAAAGAACCATATGATCTGACTTTTAAGTGAGATGAGAAGACATTCGCTGGCTGCTGCGTGGTTAGCACAGCCAGGGAGAAGCCGAGAGACAAGAGGCTATTAACAGTAATCCAGGCAAAAAATGATGGTGCTTGGACCCAGTGGGGTCAATGAGGATGGTGACAAGAGTCTGCATCTCATGGAAAGCTGCGCCATTTCCTGATATGAGCATTAGCATGTGAGAAAGAGATGCATCAAAAATGACCCTGAAATTTAAATTCGAGCACCTGAAAGGAAGAAGTGTACATTAACTGGAATGGAGAAGATTCTGGGAGCAAGTTTTTTGGAGGAAGACCAGGAGTTCAGTAGTGAACATTTTAAATTTGAGATGCCTGTAAGATATCCAAGTGGAGATGTCAAATAGGAGTTAGTTCAGGATAAAGCTCAGGGCTAGATATAAACATTTGGGAGTCTGGTTTTAAAATTATATAAAACCATGAGACAAGGTGTGAGTGAAGAGATTTGATCGAAAATTGAGAGTCCCGGAAATGTTCATTTCCTCGATTGAATTCTTACTGATGTAAACCTTTGCTAGTCCTTCCTGATTTTCCTGGCCTTTAAATGCTGGCTCGTTCTAGCACTTGGCCCACTGAGCCCTTCTTCTTTGTTCTCTGCATATTGACTTTATTCTCATTAGTTTCTCCACAGATAGAAAACAAGCTTCTGATCCTCTCATCTCACAGTTTCTCCATCAGAGAAGGACTCTCTCCTCTGAGTTCTAGTTTGGAAAACCCCAGAGAAGACTCCATCATGACTTGGCCCCAGACGTAAAGGGGAGGGTCAGAGAGCACAGATATGGCCAAGCAGGGAGCCCCTACTCCTGGGATTCCAGAGAAGAGAGATTTATTTTCAGCTGTGCAATCATCATTTTGTGTCCTCTGTGCCAGGAACAATAATAACCTGCTGATGGGCAGCCTTACAAATATAACTGCCTTGTGAATATTTTGATCTTCTCCTACTCTGTGCTGTCATTTGGCAAGAATTTCATATTTCTTACATTTTGGAGATCTTGGTTGCTTAAAAGTTAGGAATCAATAATCCCTGTTCCTCTCTATTTTTCTTTTTAATTTTTCTTTTTTTTTCTTTTCCCAACTTTTTATTCTGAAGTTTTCAAACACACAGAAAGGTTGAAAGAGTAGCAAAATGAAAAGCATTACCTTGTAAATATCTTCATAAACTGTAAAACTTGAAGTGTGTTTTGGTGACTTATGTTCATTGGTCTGGTGACACCAGACCCCCTCTATGTAAAAGGCTGGGCTCTGATGGGGTGAATTGCTGCTGCACAGGGAACCCAGTTTTAAAATAGGCAAGGAAGAAAACAGCCTCTTTCCTCTTCTCTTTGTACTCAGAGCCAGACTAGAAACACCTTCCTACTCAAGGCAGAAGCATGAAGAAGGGAAAAAAAATAATAATGCTTTTTGAAAGAAATTGCCCTATTTCACTGTGTGTATTAACATTCAGAAAAAAATAATTGGCTCCACTGATAAATTCTAACTTGAAGGATGCAGGTCTTCAAACACAGGCATGTACAAAAGAGTTCTGCTTTTCCTCCACGGATGGTTTTTAAATGGGCTGCTGCCTTGTAAATATGTTCCTTTAAGTAACACAAAAGGTAGAAGAGATGAAATATCCTTCAGAATGGTTTGAACATTGGTTCCATTTTAGAATAGTGCACTATGCACATCCACAGACACTGAAAGGACATTAGGCACCAGTGCTAGCATTATAGTGGACCTGTAATATGATTCTGGTTATCACCATAATAACCATCATCATAATAGTTATGGCAACCACATTTTACATTTATGTGCCAGACCCTGTTTCTATGTATTTTATATAGATTAACTCATTTGCTCTTCATAGCAATCCTAGGAGGCATGTATTTATTTTCCTTATTTTACCAACGAAGAAACTAAGAAACTGAGACACAAGTTGTCCAAAATCATGCAGCTAATAAGTGGCATATTCAAACCCAAGAAACTGGCTCCAAATCACACTCATAAGTGGTCATGCTCTACTGCTTCTCATGGACTAGTTATTGTGTTTTTGAGCACTTGCTATGCTGTTAGTGCCATAGAGGATCCAAAGAAATACAAGACATAGCTCTGACCTTCAAAAAAATTGCCAAAATGAGTTTTAAAATCGGTGAAGCAACAAAGTGGGTGGAACTCTTGAACAACTATCTGAATGTTTGCATTTTTGCTCAACAGAACAACATGATATGATCAGTTGGATATCCTCACCTGAGTCAAGGAAACCCAATTTTATATACTGTATGTCTGCATATAGGTGTTTGCATGTCTGTATGTCTGTATATAGGTGTTTGAAATCAAATAGAAGCTTAATAGCTCACCTCACGGTGCCAAGATAGGCAGTCCAGAGCACATCCACATTTTCCATCTCTGGGTCCAAGTTGACTAATCCAGATGCTGTCATCACATCCACATCCTAGCCAGCGGTTAGCAGCAGATAGTGGAAGGGGAGTTTTTCATGTAACAAAATACATTTTAATCTCCTTAATATTTGAATCATCTAGTATAGCAGTGTTTGTCAGAGCATGGTTCATGCACTACCTATGTTAGTTAATTCCTGGACCCAACCCCAGACTTAGTGATTTTTGATGGTCTTAGTAGGGGATGCAGGAATCTGTATAAGGAAGCCTAGTTTTAAAGCTCATTTTTATTTTGTCCTCACATCCAATATTCCCACGTGTTACATAAAGGGTTGATTATGCAACAAGATGGACTGGAAAAAGTAGGCTTGGAGGCTGGGCTCTGGGCAAAGCCAGATCTCAGCCCCCAGCGTCAAATCCTGCTGCTTTTCTGCCAGCAACCCTTCACAGGAGCACTTCTCCCTTTGTGATTCCCTCATGCCAGGCAGAGAAACAACATTTCCCATCATGCGCATGGAGTGCTACTGCATTGAAATGCTGCATGTAACAATGAGGGAATACCTAGAGGCTGAATACTGACAGAGGTTCCTCTTCGTGACAACCATGGGTAGAAACCAAAAAACATTCTGCGAAAGAGTTCTCTTGGAACAAACTTTCAGACAGGGGTGGCCTCCTATGGCAATCAATACATTATCCCATATACACAGCACCTAAAGAGAACAAATGGGAATATATTGGAGAAGACACTGTAACCTTGTAAGACATGAGCCTTCCTAAAATCATAGTAAGTAAGCAGCCCAAATTGTTTCAGATGGCTCTCAGAGCTGGTATTGCACTTGCATCCACTTTTAAACCATTCAGTTGTTCCTGATGATCAAATGCCTTTTTGTCCTTTACATGTCATACCTCAAACCCTCAGGTCCCCTCACTGGCAGTGAGACAAAGCCACTGAGCTTCCATATTGGGAACCAGCACATTTAATTTGTGGATGAAATTCCCCAAATCAATTTTGATTGCTGTCATTCTAGGAGATTTGGGGGACTCAGAACCAATGATGATGTGTGAAAAACACTTCCTTAAACTGCAAGGCAGAGAATTCATGCTCAAGGTCATCTTGCCCTTCAGGTCCCACTGGGTTTTCATGAGTATCCTGTCAGTGGTTCAGGTGAAATTGAAGTGGGGGTGGTGCATTTCTCTCTATCTCAGTGACCTTCTCAAGTGCCTCTTTCTCTTAGCAGTTTGTCTGGCAGCGCTGGAATTCCACCACATGCTTTATAAAGGCAATGTCTTTGAGCAGTGGTTTGTTCCTTCTGAGGCCTTTCTGGTGAGACTTGGTCTTGCTGTTCCCTAGGACCTAGGTAGAGAAAGTAGCCTTCTATAAAGATGGCTTCCTTGACCTGTAATGGGGTCTTATCCTGATAAACCCATTGTAAGTTGAAAATGTAATAATTTAAAAATGCATTTTATTTTTTTATTTGTACAAATATATGGAGTGCATGATAAATTGTGTTACATGTATGTAATGTGTAGGGATCAAGTCAGGGTATTTAAGGCCTGTCACCCTAGTACGAAACACTTTTGTTCAATATAGTCATCCTACTCTTCTATCAGATATTGAACGTATTCCTTCTAACTGTAGGTTTGTACCTTTTTACCCACTTCTCCTCTCCCATCCCCCCCACTCACCCTTCCTAATCTGTTATCTCTCTTTCCACTCTCTACCTTCATGTGATCAAATGTTTTAGTTCCCACATATATGTGAGAAGAACATGCAATATTTGTCTTTTTGTGCCTGGCCTCCCAGTTCCAGCTGTGTTGCTGCAAATGACATGATATCATTGTTTTTTTATGGCTGAATAGTATTTCATCACGTACCATATTTTTCTCATCCATTCTTTTGTTGATGAACACTTAGGTTGATTAGGTTGCTATTATGAATAACACTGCAATACACATATGAGTGCATGTATTCATTTGATATATTGACTTATTTTCATTTGTGTAGATTACCAGTAGTGAGATTGCTGGATCAAATGGTAATTCTACTTTGAGTTTTTAAAGAAATGTCCATACTGTTTTCCACAGTGGCTGTACAGTGTCTAAAAGTTGCCCTTTGCATTTTCACCAACATCTATTATATTTTGTCATTTTAATATAACAATTCTGACTAGGGTAAGATGATACCTCATTGTGGTTTTGATTTGCATTTCTTTGATGTTAGTATGATGTTGGGCATTTTTTACATATACCTAGTGGCCGTTGGTATGTCTTCTTTTGAGAAATGTCTATTCATATCATTTGCCTACTTTTTAATGGGATTATTTGATTCATTTTTTTCCTGTTGAGTTGCTTGAGTTCCTTGTTTATTCTGGATATTAGTTCCCTTCTGGATACATAGTTTGCAAATATTTTCTCCCATTCAGCAGGTTGTCTTTTCATTCTGTTGATTGTTTCTTTGCTGTACAGAAGCTTTTTCGTTTAATATAGTTTCATTTGTGTGATTTTGTTTTTGTTGCCTGTGCTTTTGAGGTCTTAGTCATAAATTCTTTGCCTAGACCAATGTCCACGAAAGTTTTTTGTAGGTTTTCTTCAGTGTTTTTATAGTTTTGGGTCTTATATTTAAGTCTTTAATCCATTGTGAGTTGATTTTTATATGTGGTGAGAGATAGAGGTCCAGTTTAATTCTTCTGCATGTGGCTATACAATTGTCCCAGCACCACTTGTTGAAGAGGGTGTAGTATAATTTGAAGTCAGGTAACATGATGCTTCCAGCTTTGTTCTTTTTGCTCAGGATTGCTTTGGCTATTTGGGCTCTTTTTAAGTTCCATATGAATTTTAGGATTGTTTTTTCTAATTTAGTGAAGAATGATGTTGGTATTTGGATAGTTTTTGATTGTGTTGTTTCGTGTGGCCTTGCCCATGAAACCATAGTTCCCTCCTAGGTCTCCAGGCCTGTGATGAGGGGAGCTTCCATGAAGATCTTTGGAATGCCCTGGAGACATTTTCTCCATTGTTTCAGCTACTAACATTTGGCTGCTTGTTACTTATGCAAATTTCTGCAGCTGGCTTGAATTTCTCCCCAGAAAATGAGTTTTTCTTTTCTACCACATGGTTAGGCTGCAAATTTTCCAAACTTTCATGTTCTGCTTCCCTTTTAAACGTAAGTTGCAATTTCAGGTTATCTCTCTGTGAATGCATATGACTGTGTGCTTTTAGAAAAAGCTGGGTCACATCTTGAATGTTTTGTTGCTTAGAAATTTTTTCTACCAGATACCCTAAGTATCACTCTAGTTCAAAGTTCCACAGATCTCTAGGGCAGGGGCAAAATGCTACCAGTCTCTTTGCTAAAGCATAGCAAGAGTGACCTTTGCTACAGTTCCCAATAAGTTTCTCATCTCCGTCTAAGACCACCTCAGCCTGGAATTCACTGTCCATATCACTATCACCATTTTGGTCAAAACCATTCGACAAGTCTCTAGGAAGTTCTAACCTTTCCCACATTTTCCTATCTTCTCCTGAGCCCTCCAAACTATTCCAACCTCTGCCCGTTACCCAGTACCAAAGTCACTTCCACATTTTCAGGTTATCTTTGTAGTAGTACCCCATTATCCTGGTAGCAATTTTCTATATTAGTCCATTTTCATGCTGCTAAAAAGAACTACATGAGACTGGGTAAACAAAATAATTTAATTGACTCACAGTTCTGCATAGCTAAGGAGGCCTCAAGAAACTTACAATCATGGCAGAAGGTGAAGAGAAGCAAGCACCTTCTTACATGGTGGCAGGAGAGAGAGAACAAGGAGGAAACTGCCATAGACTTTTAAACCAATTCACTATCACGATAACAGCATGAGGGAAACCACTCCCATGATTCAATCATCTCCCACCAGGTCCCTCCTTCACCACATGGGGATTACGATTTGAGATGAGATTGGGTGGGGACACAGAGCCAAACCATCTTACTGCTCGAATGCAGTAAAGAACCTGACAAGCCCTCAGGTGCTGCTACTTTTTTTTTTTTTTTAATTAAGGAGACACTTTAAATATCCACCTTTCACGATTACCCAGTCATTTGGTGCTCCTGATTCTGATAACTTCAAGAGGAGAAAGGCTCTATATCTACTGGTCAGGGAGTAAATATAACCGTTCAACAATAAATTACTGAAACAAAGAATCTGTTTCATCTTCATTCTCCAATTAAAGCTATGACAACCAGGTGCTATAGCTCATTCCTATATCCCAGGACTTTGGGAGGGTGAGGTGAGAGGATCACATGAGGCCAGGAGTTCAAGACCAGCCTGGGCAACATACTGACACCCTGTCCCTACAGGCATGATGGTGTGTGCCTGTAGTCCTGGCTACTTGGGAGGCTGAAGCGAGACGATCACTAGAGCCCAGGAGTTCAAGGGGGCAGCGAGCTATGATCGTGCCACTGCATTCCAGCCTGGGCAATGGAGACACCCAATCTCTAAAAATAAATAAATAAAAGCTGTGGCAGAGATTGTAATGATTGTGAAGCATCTAAGCCTTATAAAGAGATTGTATGATGTGATAGAAATGCTTTATTCTACCCAGAGCAGGATCTGGATTTCTGAATGATTCTGTAAAACCATGGTGATGTGGGGACACGGCTTTACCAACGTCATAGGCTTTTCAATTACTCCTTAGTCCTCTGAGGCTTTCCTCCCTCAACATGGCTGTGTTATGGGGTCTGACCTCATAAATACTGTTGAAGACAAAGACATTTCTAGGGCTCTTCCTTCTCCTTTTGCAAGCCATGAAAGCCACAACCCTACAATAAGTAAAGAAGGAAATCAAGAAACAGAAACTCGCACTCTGTCATCATATTCCACATTCCAGAGGACACAACTACCCCTCTTTTGTCTGAATCTGTGGCAATGGGTTACATCAGTGGGTGGTAGGATCTTCTCTGGCCCCTGCTTGATACAGCAAGTGGCAGAGATGTGAGGTCAAATGAGAAGCACACAAAAATCATCTTTAAAGGTGATAGTGTGTTGAACAGGATGGGAAAGAGAGACACCAAATGCTACACAGCCTTGTAAGCCTTGTAATGTTGATTTCTGTGAAGGAAAAAATAACTTACCCACATACACAATTCTGATTCCAGAGAGAATTTCCGCTGGTCTGAAACCCAGGCTGACCTGTCCCATAGGAATTGCTTGCAAAAGCCTTGTCCAGGGAGAACTAACTTCACTGCAAGATAAGTAATAATAAAAAAATCATCAGCACAGAATCTATACAAACATGTTACCAAAAAAAAAAAAAAGATAAAAATCAGGCACCAGAAAAATGTGGCTTCCAAGCACATAAAAATCATGACCCTATTTTCAAAAATGAATGAATTTTTAAAATGTTACACATTAACCTAGGAGCTCAAAGCAGAGACATAAAAGCTCAGGGAAAAAGAGCTCAGCCATTATTATTATTATTATTAATCTCCTTTTGTTAATTCACAAACAGAACTTAAATTGTGTCCATTATGGTTCAGAGTGTGTTTATTAGGTTGGTGCAAAAGTAATTGCTGTTTTTGCCATTAAAAGTAATGGTAAAAACCATTACTTTTTAATATGTATTAACTCATCAAAGGCCTTACAACAGCCCTATTTGGTAGATGTCCTCATTTTACTCATTTTAAAGATGAAGTACCAAAAATCAAATAACTTGACCAGGGTTGCATTCTGGTAATCCGGACTTCAGAGCTTTCACTTTTAACCACCATGTTACATTGCCAAGAAGCTGGGAAAGCCAGGTGGGAGGATACAGAGAACTGAAGGCCTCATTGAAATAAGCACACAAGGGAATAAACACTGATGAAAATACAAGACGGACATGAAGGAAAGGCTTGAAAAGCAAGTGAAATGAGTTGGAAATGAAGAACAGTTTGACAAGAAATGTGAAAATAATAGCTAGGGATGTCCGTTCAATGAGATCCATAAATAGTATCCCTGTAGAAAAGAATGAAGTAACTAAAAGAGAATACTGAAAAATATTACTCAAGAATATTTGCAGAAATAAATGAAGACTTGAATTTGTACTATGAAGGCATGCCATGTCCCAAGAAAAATGAGCATGCTAAGAACCAAATCATAACACAGTAACAAAAATTCAAAGATAATCCTATGAGCATCTTAACAAAGAGGAAAAATTGCATATACTAAGAAAAATATCAGATTGATATTAAATGTCTCTACAGCAATAATCAACACTTTTCTAAATCATGTAAAGAAAATGTGAGGAATCTAAGAATTTTATACCCAGTAAACATGTTGGTCACATATAAAAGCAGGAGACAAGCACTTTCAAATATGCAAGACCAGCAACTCTGTCAACCACTTTTTGAAGAAACTACAGAAAGGCAAATTTTGGTTAACTAAGAGATCAGTGGAGAACTTTTGCCAAAAGGAATGATGGTGACCATCGAACCCATTCAACTGTAGGACTAAAAATTAAAACACCTGTGGAAATTATAGTTGTAATACAGCATGTAAGTGTCATATGCTCTTTCAATGTAGAAGTTATAAATTTCACCATGATGTGAGGTTCTAGAAGGTTAAGGAAAGGCAAACACACTAATTTTCAAGTATTTTAGAGCTGGAGGTCAAATGATATTTTTAAAGCAGGTAAATGACAATAGTATAAATATATTTAATTGTAAATAATTAGAGCTATTGAATAGTTTCCAATATATATTAAGTGGAGAAAAAGCAAGTCAGAATGTGTACAGTATACTTCCATTTATGTAGTGGGGACGATGATAGACATATGCTTATAGATGCATAGGTTATCTCCCAAAGAATATACAAGAAATTGTTAATAATGACAAGAAATGACAAGGAATTGTTTCTTTAGGGAGAAGATCTGCTTGGTTAAGATACAGTGGTAGAACGGAGACTTAACTTTCCACTTCTATCTTTAGAATTTTATACCATGAGCTTACATGAACTAATTAATAAATTATTTTTAACCCAGGCTTTGATATATCTTTAAGAGCCTCAGGTTTACAACACTTTTTTCTTTAACGATTTTTCTGGGTCACTCTATTTCCTGCCTTTTCTGGCTTATTAACTTGACTCTGAGCTCCCTCTGCTAGTCTCCAGAATATCATCTTGCGCCTGCCTGAAGAAATGCACACCATTTTTTTCTTAACATAAGACATTTAAGGCCCTGGTGAGAACTACCCTTTGTTGGAAGATACCTTCTCTAGTTCTCATCTATACCCCAGCTCACCACCTCTTCTATAGCTTCTTCTTACTAGGTACCCTTTGCCTTGATGTGAAAACCTCTCCTCTCTGGCCTCTGAGATGAATGTGCATGACTCAAGGGAGAGAAGCTTGTCATCAAGAAGGTTGGGGGAAAAGTTGAGGACCACAAAGAGGTTTAATAAAAGTAGCTGTCTTTTTTCTCTGCAGAAAACTTGCAACCCACTGAGGCAGGAACGGTATGCACAAAAGACTGGTGATGTGAGCAGTGCCCTCTTTCTTTATTATGGAATCTAAGAGCTCAATAGAAGCCTCAGACTGGCACAGAAGAGTTGGGGGGTGTGAATTGTTCCAAACCACTGCACTTCTATGCGTCTTGCAGAATTGTGGACTTTGGAAATGGGCTGGATGGAGCAGCTGCCACCAAGTGAGGTCAAATGCTGCTGATCACTGTGGATGCTTAGTCTCCTCTCATGTTTGTGAATGCTTCTGGCAAGAAGTGCCTTCCTCTCTGATCTCAGACTGCCTTCTCCGGCTAGGTTGCCCAGTTCCTTGGATGGAACACTTAGCTCCCTCCTGAAGGCACACCAGGAAAGGTGTTTTCCCCACCGGAAGCCTCATTTTTGAAGTCTGATACCAAAAATTACCCTTGGCATGAGGTTGCCAGACTGAGCCAACTACCTGTCCAACAGGTCTCCTCTGGTGTCTTCCACACTGGGGTCTTCTGGTCCTCTTCTCACTTACACCCTTGCTATCTGACTCCCACTGTCCCTGGGATCTACCAAGTGCCAAGCACTGTGCAAAGTGCATCACTTTTCCTATCTTTCACTGGGGCCTACTGATGCCAGGCACTGCACTAGGAAGTTTATAAGTGAAGTTTCACAACAGCCTTTTGAGGTTGGTGTTTGAGGTTTAAAGAACTTTCAGACATACACAGGCCTATTTCTACCTGACTCCAAATCTACAATGTTTTGAACTGGGTCAGCATCTTATTCTATCTCCACAGTAATCCTGTGAGGTACTTATTATTATCGATATTTCTAGCACCTACATCACTAAGCATGGTACTATTCTTGAATCTTAAGTGGGCTGCCTGAATTGAAAATCAGGAGCTGAAGTTTTAACCACACACCTGTAGATTTTTTTCTCTCCTTTCTCTGCCTCTTTTCAAAAACAGGCAAATGCTGAAGACATAATAGAAGACAGAAGGATTAGCAGAGCCTGTGGACTGAATGTGGTGGCGCACTGCTTCCTCTTTTTCCCTCTAAGATCTGAGGAGTAAGGAGTGTCCTGAGGCCTTTGGCCTAGAATTTTGACATGGGAATGGGAATCTTTGGGAATAAATGAGATTAATGAAAAGGTTGAAGCTAAGATAATTTAAGTAGGGCCACCTTCTTTCTCCCATCTCTACGGCATTTATTTATTTTACCGTTTCACAACAATGAAATTAAGTTTTTATAGATTCAAATGGCCATGTGGGATGTGGAAAATCTTTAAAGGACTGGGACTACCCAGGTCTCTTGTTACTTGTTTGAAAGTGTCCCACCTTCTAGCCCTGTTTCTGATGTCCTGTGCTGTAGCTTCCACAGGCTTCTCAAGCCTCCCATTAATTGCAGAGCCAGTCATAACCAGCAAGAAGAGATGTATAATAAATATCTCAAGTTCTACCAGTGTAAGGCTCAGTATCACTGCCTGGGTGTTGGAACCAAGACTTGAATTTTAGAATTGTTACTGAGCCTGAGTCCTCACATTAGACCCTGGGAGTTTTATTCCTATTCCTAAAATCTTATCATGTTCCCCTGATTCATGGCCTCTTCCCTTTTCAGGGACAAGACACTGGCATGTTCTTTTGAGTTGCCCTTTTAGGAAATGGGAGAGTTATAATTAACATATACTCAATCACAAGGATATACAGGAGCTTGTGGCAGGAGTTATCCCATGTCATCTTCAAGAGTCTTAGAAATTCTCAGAGAAGAACTAAGTAACTTACTCAAGGTCACACAAGTCCAGATCTGCCTGTCATCAGAGCTCTGTGCTTTCTCCCACAACACACAGATAACCTCGGTTGTGCTCTTCTTGGAAAAACAGCTGTAAACATTACATTCAAAGGTTACTTTGTAGGCACAGGTACCCATCAGGGTTCAGCCAGCCATGTTACTTTTTAAAAACAGTTTTATTCAGAAATAATTTACAGACCATATAATTTGTCCATTTAGAATATACAATTCAATGGTTTTAAATATGCTTTGCAGAGTTGTGCAACCATCACCATAATCTTATTTCAGAACATCTTCTTCACTCCAAAAAGAAATCTTAAAATCATTAACAGTCACTCTCCATTTCTCCCCATCCTCTGCCCTAGGTAACCACTGGTTTATATTCTGTCTCTACAGATTTGCTTATTCTGGACATTTCATGTCAGTGGAATCAAATGTGGTCTTTTGTACTGGCTTCTTTCAGTTAGCAATATGTTTTCAAAGTTCACTCTTGTTGTAGCATGTATTTGTATTTTATTCCATTTTATTCCTGAGTAATTTTCCATTGTGTGGATATACCACAATTTGTTTATCTATTCATCAGTTGGTGGGCACTTGGATTGTCCACTCTGGGCTATTATGAATAATGTTGCTGTGAACATTCATGTACAAGTTTTGTGGACATATGTTTTAGATTCTCTTGGGTATATACTTAGGAGTGGAATTGCTCGGTTAAACCTCCACGTTTAACACTTTAAGGAGCCATCAGACCATTTTCCAAGCTGGCTGTACCATCTTACACTCCCACTGATAATGTGTGAGAGTTCCAGCCATAGGGTTTTTCTAAGCCATTTTGGTAATCTATTTCATCTGTAGAATGGAACTAATAATATCTACCCTGCTTTGTTTTTGTGAGGGTTGAAGAATCTAGAGTGTAAAAGGGGCCTACTGGAATGGAGGAGGCACTCAGTAAATGCAGCTACTTGATTCCTAAACAAAGGGCACAGCTCACAGCACAACAGCCACAAGGAGCCATCCTGTGCTCAAGGAGTTCTCAGCCTTCAGCTATCTCTTTGGCTGAAGACAGTTTAATGAGTGCTTCTGCCATGTCAAAGAATAGAGCCATACCTCAGTCACCTCAGAACAGAAGTGTTTATTTAGGGGTCTACCTCAACTGGAACCAGAAGTTTGCCAGACTGGAGGTAACCCAGAGTCCAGTTTTTCTCTCTTGCTAATGTGGTGTCTGGGCTTCTCCAGTCTTTTTCCTTTCCCAAGCCTCTTTGCATGGGCCCCTGTTTGTTTGGGCTGAGGGGGTTCTTAGATAACAGTTAGCTTCCTGTCAGTTTTATTCACTGGGGATAGCTTATGAGCTAACTCTAGAGCTCTTGAACTGTGCAGGAATACCATGCATCACCATACTCACTTCTGCCACTATTGGGCTTGGAGAAACACACCTGTCTTATTCCATTTTGTGCTGCTATAACAGAATACCTAAGACTGGATACTTTATAAAGAACAGAAATTTATTTCTTACATTTATGGGGGCTGAGAAGGCCAATATCAAGCAGGTTCATTGTCTGGTAAGGGCCGGGTGTCTGCTTCCAAGAGGTGCCGTGAGTGCTGCCTCCTCCAGGATTAAGAATTTAGCAGTGAAGACATAAAAATGCCCCATGGTACAGATTTGGACTATTGTTTCAATTTGGCAAGATGCACATTTAATTTTCAGCAGCCAAGTTCAACCAGACAATCTAGCAACAAGTTTGAACTTTTTCCACTCTGAGCAGCCTCTGATCCAAACTCTACTCTTTATGTCCTTTAAATTCTTCTCTAACAGGTGCTATATGGCCCCCAAATTCTTGCTCTTAGTTGGCTCCTTGCCTTGGCTATGGCATGTGTGGTATAATGGTTTAGAAGAGCCAGAGGTGTGTTTTTCTTTAGACATTGATGTGGCGCTATTGTCCTGTCCCACTCAGAGGCCAGAACTGTCCCTTCTTCTGGGCTGGAGATCATCTTTAGATAGAGGCTTTCTAAGAGGCTGAAAACTGGGATGGTCCCAGACCTCAGAAAACTGGGGCCATGTACAGTATCTTAGTTATGTGGTCAGTTGGGAGCAGTGAAATGTAAACCAATTAAATCAATGCATAATGAGAGGATACTAAGCTCTCCGCAAGCCCATAGAAACATCTACTTCATAGTGACATAAAATCAGTGATAGTAACACATTTGGTGAAGGCACAACGGTGTCTAATCTGCAATGCAACTCAGAAAAATGCATATCTTGGGAGGAAAGAACAATGTGGTTCCACTGACTAGAGGAGAACCTTGGGACTGGGGACATCAGAATCCTGCACAGAGTGCTGTGAGCACTGCAGACATTGGAAACGGACCACCCTTTCCTCCCCCATACTCTCCTCTTGGTATCAGCACATTGACAGGCTGCTTATCCATGGGCCATATGTGACTATATTTAAGCCCCCATCACTAAAAGAGGTCACTGAAGATATGAGAGAAGATGGCTTGTAAATCTGGGAGGATAAGATCTGGCCTGTGGACTGTGGGTCTATTGGTGACTTGAGCTGCCAACAGACTGCCCTGACACACCCTTCCCCTGGCCATGGGCTGTATTTCCCAACCTTACTCATGGTCTTTGGAGAACAGCCAGTGAGATAAGAAGCTTATGGGCAAGCTGGCTAATGTGGGGCCATCAAGGAGATAAATGGATAGGTTTATTCTTAAGCTAGCAACATTGACTGAAAACTGTCTGTTTTAGTCCGTTCTCACACTGCTATAAAGAAATACCTGAGACTGGGTAACTTACAAGGGAAAGAGGTTTAACTGACTCGCAGTTCCACATGGCTGAGGAGGCCTCATGAAACTTACAATCATGGTGGAAAGCGAAGGGGAAGCAGGGACCTTCTTCACATGGTGGCAGGAGAGAGAAGCCCAGGGGAAACTGCCATCTATAAAACCATCAGATCTCATGAGAGCTCCCTCACTATCATGAGAACAGCATGGGGGAAACCACCCCCATGATCCAGTCACCCTCCAATGAGGTCTTTCCCGCAATACCTGGGGATTACCTTTCAAAATGAGATTTGGGTGGGGACACAAAGCTTAACCACATCACCATCTTTGTGCCTGCACTGCTATTAGCGCTTTCCGTACTTTTTCTTATTTAATTATCTCAACAACCCCCTGAGTTTAACATTATTACTCTCACTATAGATGAAGGGAATGGGATTCAGAAATGTGAGGTCACATCTCCATAGTCACACTGCTGGTCAGAATAAGAGATTCATTTTGACCTTTGATAGAGGACACTGACGCAGGCCCAGATTGTCGACCACAAGCCCTGAACCTCCTTTCCATGCCACTGACCACCCCAGTCCAAGCCCTTCCCTTGAATCATGCAGCCATGGCCCCGTGAGCCAGGGTGACTTCCACCTATGCCGGCCCAGTCCCCGAGCACTGAGGTGGCCAGTTCCTGCCACTTTTGGGATAAAAGTGGCCCTAGGCATTGTTCTCATAACATCCAGAAGGGACGAGGCCTCAACGAGGAGAGACAGGCGACAGCTATCCTCCGTGTCAAGGGGAGGAATTCATTCGTGAAAGCAGCAGCTTCCTGGGAAGGAAATGTGCTGAAAAGGCCCACAGTCAATGCTTTCATCCGCACTCTGGGAGGGAGCAAGGCCATTTCCACTGCAGCCCCCATGCCTCCATGTGAGAGGGGATGCAAGGCAAACATCCTGGCCAGGCAGTAGGCCTGGGTGAGGGTCTCCTGGTGGGCCTTGCTGTGCTGCAGCCACAGAGGCCCATGGGGAATCAGGCTTAGTTCTGAGGTCTGGAATTTTCTATCTGGAAAGCCCTGCACTGCCTTCTCCCTTTCATTCCCAAAGGTCCAATTACACAGTTTCTGGGTAGGCTCCTCGGTATTTGGAGAGACCACAGTGTGCTCCAGGAGGCTGGCCACCCCTTCCTTCCAGTGCTGCAGCACCCAGCCATGGTGTGGCTGGCCCACAAGCAGGCTCTGGCCCAACGGCTTCTTTGAATAGATAGAAGCAGGTTATTGACATAGGTGGACTTGGTAAGGTGGAGCGTTGCCCTTCAAGTTGTGCTGTAGCCTGGTTCCTCCTTCCACGTCATTGGGTGGTCATAGGGCTTTTCCATGCATCATCAGTTTCACCATGCAAAATACTTTAATTATCCACAAATATTAAATATCCAGTACATCTAAATCAAAGCTCTACTCATATATTTCAAATCTTGGCCCCTGCTTGACTCTCGCAGCTCTGCATGCACGCACACACGTGCACACACAGCATAGGCCTGACCTTGGAAGCCCGCAGTGGGAAGGTCTCTCTTCCTTGCTCCTCTTCCTCTCTCACTCACCCCATTGCTCTTCTTTTGGTTGTTTTGGGGCCCAGCCTAAGTGAAAGGGGGTTATGCAAGAAAAAGTGCACAGATCCCAGATGATGAGGCTGTAATCTGGGTCAGGGCCCTCAGGGAGGCCCAAATGTGATGCATTTGTGGGTTCTTTGGATACTCACTGCTACCTGGGGGTCTCTCATTTGCAGTGACTTGCCGTGGCAATGATTTCTCGGGGTGTTTCTTACACCTCTGGGGGCCAGAAGCCCATCCCTCTGTTGGAGTCTCTCCCTCTCTTCCTGCCTTTTCCTCAGGCCGGCTCCATTCCTGGGGCCCATCTAGAAGCAGGCATGAGCACAGTCTAAGTCCCGCAGACACAAATCGCACTCCTCTGGAGTGCTTTCTTTGAGAGCGCCCTCACTTTGACTCTTCCCACCCCAGGAGACAGCTCCTGACACGGTCCGGCCCTCTCTGAAGAAGACCTTCCTACCAGCCTCTTCACGCTCCTGAACCCTCACTCCGACCAGTCCTCCAGCAATGCCCATCACCACCTCCATGCTACAGGTAAGAGAAGGCTATTTGCTAGAAATCCACACCTCACTTTGGAGCGTGGGCTTTGAGCATCTATTGCTCTCAGTTTGGGACCCCAGGCAGCACTGGCAGGAAGAATCCTGTTTCACAGTTGCTCAGACAGGGAACGCCCAGGGAGACTCTGCATCTCTGGGACATCAGCAGCCCTCAAAGGCAGGCTGGTTGTGCCCTCTCACCAGTGGAATTCCTGGGCCTCATCTCAAGCTTGTCTTTGTTCCTGGATGGACTTAGTCTCCCTGTGAGCCCCACATTCTCCTGTTATATCGTCACTTCTGGGGAAGAGGCAACGTGGGGCTGAAATGCTTCCAAATCAATTTAGCCCAAGCTGCCTTGGCCGGAGAACTGGTCATGGGCACCTCAATACAAGGAATGTGAACTGTGGTTGGGCTGGAGGCAGGGCGTGGCCTCTGTTCTGCTGTATTCAGGGCTGGGGATTTTGGACCAGCTTTGGCTGAGCCCCTAAGCAGCTGGGACACATTGGGGATGTCACTCAGCCCCTATGGCCTTCGGCACTTCACGTAAAATGGAGTTGGGCTTCATCTCTAAGGGCTCTTCCAGAAGCAACAAGGGGAAAATGAGGTAAATGGGAGTGGGAAAAGGCAGCTCCAACCAATGGTTTGTGACTGGATTACTTCAGTGTGTCAGGAGGCCCAAAGGGCGCAGAGACAAAAGCACTGGGAAGTTGTCTCCTCTTGGTCTGATGATACCATTCTGGGTCCCCAGTTTCTTCTTCCTCTGTCATGTCCCATCTTGGAATGGCCACCATCACCCATGCAGCAGCTGGAAGCAGAATGCAGGCAGGGGCCTGACTTCTCCCCACTCACCCACTACAACAGATCTACAAAGTCCCATGGATTCTGCCTCGAAAATACACCTTCAATGGGCTCATCATCTTTTTTGTTTTGCCCAGTGAAGACTCATCTGGTCCCTTGCCTAGATTCTTTATCTTTCTGACTGTGGCTTAAAACTTTCTTCTCTTTGAAGCCTTCACTGATTAGTTCTTGTTGTCAAATATATTGGTAGTTCCTGTACTTTTGCCTCATTGTACCTACCAGTGTGTAGTTACATATTTGTGTGATTATTCAAATCATATTTCTCTTCTTCATTTAGACTGTAAAACCCCCAAGGGCAGGGACTGGGTCTGTTTTACTCATCATGACCTCACAGTGACTAGCACAGAGGCTAGTATTATACATAACAGATACTCATCAAGTGTTTAACAAACGATTAGTGAAAGAATGAATAAATGGGCAATCCCAATAGTCTCCTAAATGATCTCCCAGATCCCAGACTCAGCTCACTCTAAATTATGCTTCAATTTTCTTAACAAATCTAGGCTCCGAAGTCCTGCAGGCCACAGGAGATAATAAACCTCTAAGCTTGGCCCTTCATAATCTAGTCCCAGTTTACCTGTTCACCATCCCTGCCCTCTCTAAAGCGTTTTTCAACCTTGGCACTACTGAAATTTTTCACCAGGTAATTTTTTTGTTGTGGGGACTGTCCTGTGCATTGCAGTGTTACTGGCCTCTATGTACTAGATGCCAGTAGTACACACCCCTAATTGTGACAAAAATGTCTCTAGACATTGCCAAATGTCTCCTGGGGGTCAGCTGTTTCCAGTTGACAGTGACTGCTCTAGCCATATCCAAAGATTTCCCTGAACATGCCAAGCTGTCTGACTCTACAGGTCTTTAGGAGTCTTATTCCCCAGCCTGGAATGCTATTTCTTCCGTGATTAAGAGATTTCTTATTCATGCTTCCAGACCCAACTTGGTTTCCTCCTTTTCTGTGAAAAATTTCCCTAATTTTCCAGGGCAACAACAAAGGATAATAATGCTGACCCTGTATCCTTGTGAAGACTCTTACGGAGACTGAATGATTCAATGTACATGAAAGGGCTTGGCAGGAAGGCAGGAAAGCAATGTTTGTCGAATGTTCAGGAGGCGTACGGATGGTGCCCATGGAAGACACAGAATACTTGTCTCCTAATACCTGAAGGATAATCTATGACTGAAGGATTCTCTTTCTTTCTTTCCCTTCCTTCCTTCCTTCCTTCCTTCCTTCCTTCCTTCCTTCCTTCCTTCCTTCCTTCCTTCCTTCCTTCCTCCCTCCCTCCCCCTCTCTCTCTCTCTTTCTCTTTCTTTCTTTCTTTCTTTGACAGATTTTCACTCTTGTTGCTCAGAGGCTGGAGTGCAATGGCGCAATCTTGGCTCACCACAACCTCCACCTCCCGGGTTCAAGTGATTCTCCTGCCTCAGCTTCCCGAGTACCTGGGATTACAGGCATGCGCCACCACACCCGGCTAATTTTGTATTTTTAGTAGAGACGGGTTTCTCCATGTTGGCCAGGCTGGTCTCAAGCTCATGACCTCAGGTGATCCACCCACCTTGGCCTCCCAAAGTGCTAGGATTACTGGTGTGAGCCACTGCACCTGGCTGACTCCCCTTCCCTTCCCTTCCCTTCCCCTCCCTTCCCCTCCCTTCCCCTCCCTTCCCCTCCCTTCCCCTCCCTTCCCCTCCCCTCCCCTCCCCTCGCCTCCCTTCCCCGCCCCCCTTCCTTTCTTTCTTTCTTTCTTTTGATAGGATTTTGTTCTGTTACCCAGGCTGCAGTGCAGTGGCACAATCACAATCACAGCTCACTGTAGCCTTAACGTTCTGGGCTCAAGCAATCCTCCTGTCTCAGCCTCCTGAGTAGCTGAGACTACAGGCACATGCCACCATGCCACACATTTTTTTTTTTTTTAAGAGATAGAGTTTTACTATGTTGCCCAGGCTGGTCTTGAATTCTTGAACTCCTGGCCTCAAGCGATCCTCCAGCCTCAGCTTCCCAAAGTGCCAGGATTACAGGTGTGAGCCACTGAGCCCAGCCCGACTGAGAGATTTATTTTGTGAGTTATGAGTGATCTTTCCTGGGAGATTGATAGTAACTTAACATTAGAAAGGACTGTTAATAAATAGTGGCGTCAGACTTGTGGTAAAGGGAGCCCCACCCCCCAACCCAGGCATTGGAATATCCAGGCAAAGGCTGAAGACCATCTGTTGGAGGTGCGATGGGGGTCTTCACCTGGCCTGAGAGTTCAATCAGGTGCTGTCGATTCCTTATTGGCTTGAGGATTCTACAACCTGAAATCTTTTTCACTGTTTATCAATGAATTGGGTGACTGTTGGACAGTCCTAGATTCAGTGGCCAAGGTAGGCCTGGAAGTACCCCTGGCCAAAATGAAATTCCCTCTTTTAACTGCACCAATTGTTAAAGATCTCTGGCTCTCCTAACGTGGAGGTATTCCTGGTCGGGGCTGGTGGTGGTCACTGTGATCTGCTGTCTGTAACCCCTTTGGGACCCGAAGACCTAGACCCAGCTGTTGGGTGTGCTGCAGGAAGACAGCCCTGAGCACTCAGCACTCTGGGAAGTGCGTTGCCGAGAGAGCCACCCTGCCCAGAGCCAGGCGCCTTCCCGGAGCAGCCCACATCCAAGGACTAATCCACATGGGAGATGTGAAGGCCTGGTTTCCCTCCCTGACTTGGGATGACTCCGTAGGGGCGCTCCAGCTCCACAGCTCCCTGTGCAGTCAGCAGAGGCCTCTGTTGAGACTGCTACTCAGCAGAGGCCTCTGTTGAGACTGCTACTCAGCAGCTCCCTTTTCCAGCTGCTCTTTTTCCGTCTGTTGTTGGTCCCCTGAGGACTCCCTAATAAACATGCTGCACACTAATCTCTGTCCTTCTCGGGGAATCCAACTTGGAACAGGATTCCTTTCTTGCTCCACCTCTTACCCTTGCTCCATAGCCCTTTAGATTTTTCCCATGTAGATCAGGGCCCTGAGAGCAATGGCCCCTAAAAAGCTGAAGAAGTTCTCGTTAGCCTGTGGTGGGCCAAGGGAAGCTTAGGGAGTTGAATGGAAGTGGCTTTTGAGTGTATGTCTTAGACGTTATGAAGCCTTTGTCTCTGACACTTCCTTGCTGCCCCTGCTAGGAGAATTAGAAGGCTATGGGAGAGCTTTCTCGGAGACTCCTTTATCCTTTGAGTCTCCAAGCTCAGGGCAGTGGGATACTGTGGCAATGCCTTAAAGTCAATAACACGGGGGGGGGGGGGGGCACGGTTTGATAATGCAGAGAGATAAGTATACTTTTGATGTGAACCATAGAAGATGCCCCTGGTAAGACTGAGACAGGCCAGAATTTCTATGCAGTTCAGCTGATTCTGGAGTCTAGAGGTGTAACCATTGAACTAAACTATCCCTCCTGTAGGGTGTGGCTCTGAGACAGAGAGGCCCATCTCTAGATTGGAAAAGGATTTAGATAGAAGCATCCCATTCTTAAAAAGCACCCACTTGTAGGGCAGAGGGAGTAAGAAGAAAGCAAATGATGGGGGATTTGCAGGAAAGATGAGGAGGGGATGTGTTGCGGGAAGAGCACAAGGCACTCTGGGAACTTTCTCTGGTTTCCCCAAAGTTTTATGAGCACTCATGACATCTGGCAAGGACACTGGGAAAACCCTGAGAAAATGCTGATCCTCCACACCCTCCCACGGGCCTCTACTCTCCTTTCCAGAGGCCTCCTCCAAAGGCCTGGCTTCACTAAATTGCATTTATTCAAATGATGTGTCTCAGAAGGCTGCCAGGCCTAGCAGAAATCCCTCAGGGATTGGAACCTGTAGTTCCCCGGAGCGGAATTATTTCAAACCTGAGGCTTCGGTCACTGAGCCAGACCCTGAGGGGACTGAATGCAAATTTCGTAGTTTAATTTAAATCTGAGCAGGAGAAAAGTTGCGGCAGACTGCACTCTGCCAAAAGCCCCAACTCCCACGTCTCTTGCCTCTGGCTGCAGCAGGCACCATGGAAAGGGGGCGGGGTGGTAAAACAGCCCCCAGCGTGTGGGACTGATTGCATGTTCCTGTACGTTCCTGGAAGATTTTCCTTCTTCAGCTAAGACTCTCTTTGCATTTAGTTGCGTACCTACTATGCACAGGACACATAGTTATCTCATCCTTCCAATGAGCAGTAAGGAAGTATCATTGTGCAGACAGTACGAGGAAGTGGAGGTTCAGGATTTATTGAGGTCACACACCTAGGCTTACACCACTGGGTTTCAGATATTCCAGTTTTAGTTCCGGTAAAATCTACAGCATTCCCATGTTCTTTAGCACCCTTTCCAGGGGTGAACACACATGAATTAAAACCTGGGTGAGGCTCTAGGAGGGACTGCCCCACCGATTTACTGTAGGTTATAAAACACCAAGAACCAGGGCTTATGATGAGACACTGACACCAGCCTCGTGTGCTGATGCTAATGGGCAGCTCTATAATAAATCCTACTGAGCCTTCTGAAGATGCATGTGCTGTTTGGAGAGGATATATTGGTTGCTGCTCAAGGTAAATCTTGTCGTTTCTATTTCTCGAAGCATTTGTATCAGGAACTGGGTGCATGGTGCCCTAGTTAGGTGCTGGCAGCTCTACCTGCCCCAGGCCCTTGGGAAATTCCTCCTGGCCCATCCCCAGCTATGGGTGTCAGCGTGAGCCATTGGAACCCAGCTGTGAGCCCCCACTTGCTTCAGGGATTCATTGATGCTTATTCCCTCTGCCTGGGTTTTCAGGGTTGATGCTCTCATTAAGGAGCACTATTTGAGCAAAGTTTATGTTGGGAGGCTGATATGCTCCCGCTAGTGCGGGGCTGGAGCTAGACAGAAAGGCCCTAAGTTGTCTTTCCTGATGAATGGATGTGGATCCAGCCAAGGGGCTGAACCATCAGTGGGTCTGCAGGATGCTGGATGGGCAGGTGGCCTCTCTCTGGGCCACAGGGAGTAGAGGCCCATGAAGGCTGCACTGCCCACACAACAGTCATCTAAAGGGAGGGGCAGAGGAAGGCAGAAATAGGCTCTTCATCTGGTCTTGGACCAACCCCATTTCATGTCCATGGTCCTTCCCTTGAGAAGCAGTGAGAGGGGCGTGAAGAAAGAATGTTGTTGGCCAAAAGGCAACCTTTCTGCCTCTAGACAAGATGGGAGTGTTACAGGTTGAATTGTGTCTAACGCCTCCACCACTCCTCAACTGCTCCCTGCCTAAAATTCATATTATTGAAGTCTTCACTCCCAGAACCCCAGGATATGACCTTATTTGGAAATAGGGTCTCTGCAGTTGTAATTAGTTAAGATGAGGTCATTAGGGTAGGCCCTAATCCAAATTGACTGATGTTCTTATAAAATGGGGAAATTTGGACACACACAAATTGGTGAAGTTGATGTCAGAGACTGAAGTGATGCTTTACAAGCCAAGGAACTCCAGAAGTTGCCAGGACACTCCAAGAAGCTAGATAAGAGGCATGGAACAGATTTTCTCTCACTTTTCTCAGAAGGAACCAACCCTGCTGACACTTTGATCTTGGACCTTTAGCCTCCAGAGCTGTGGGACAGAACATTTTTGTTGTTAAGCCTGTGGTCATTTGTAACGGTAGCTCTAGCAAACTCACACAGTGTGTACGCTGCTCAGCTAGGGGCATCTTTATCTCCTCTCCAGGGGGGCAACTCCTGGGTGAATTTCACCCCCTGCCCATGCCAAGGGTGGCAAACTCCCACGTGGTTAATAATAGTGATGATAGTAACTCCTCTGTTTATTTTTTAAAAATTTAGTAAGTTTGAGCATCTTCTATTTATCCAGCATATTCTAGGTGCTGAGGATACAGCAGAGAACATAATGGCCCTCATGATATTTACATTCTAGAGAGAGAAAGGAGGCAATAAACCCAACGTGTAAGGAAAGTGATGGCCCATCGGGCAGCGATAAGTGTAGCGGAGAGAAATAAATCTAGAGAGGGGAATAAGGACTGCTGGAGGGGATGGGAGCAACTTGTGAAGAAAGGTCTCTAAGAGGGTGATGTCCAAGCAAACCTGATGAGGGAGAGAGTGTCAGGAGTGTGTGTATCTGAGGGAGGGCATCCCAGGCCATCAGCCTGGCCCTGAGCAAGACCCTGAGCCTGGGAAACGCCCGGCACGTTTGAGAAACTGTGGGAGCCTGGACTGCAGAAGTGGCAGGGGTGATGGAGAGCACAGGAGCAGCTGATGAAAATGTGCTCTCTGTTCTGGGGATTCCAAGCTTGTGTCTCCCTGCAGCTCTGTGCTGTGATGAGGAAAGGGGCTGGCCTTTCCACCTCCAGGAAACAGGCAGCTCAGTCCTCCTGCACAAGTGGGACCTATGGCTGTAATGTCTGGAGATGTTTGGGACCTGCTAAGAAAAATCAAAAGGTCAGCGTTATGCTGATGTCACCAGGTAGAAGCCGACAAAAGCTCCCTAATCCTTTGGCTCTGACAGGAAGCCATTTTAGGTAGAGACAGGTTTTTTCCCTATAGGAAGAAGTCCCTGTCCCCACGGACCCCTCGTCTTCCCCCTTCCCTGAGGCCAGCCTGCCCAGGGAAGAGGTCCTTGAGCTCTGGGGACACAATGGGCCTCTGGATACTGAGCAACCTCACAGCGAGAGACAGCAGGGCCGGTGCAATCTCTTTGAACTCCATCTGTTGCCTGTTGGTAAGGACTGCGTTCCTGTGTTTGAACCTTTACCAGCGATGGTGAAGAAGTAAATTCTATCATTAAGTTTCTCTTCTAATTGTTACAGGTCAGTTCTACTCACTGAGTTGTGTTTTGGCTTCCTTCCAGAAGCAAGGAGATTTGGAGAGAAGAAAGGGAGGCTGTTTGCTTTGGGCCACACAAAGGAGACCTCAGCATGCATTTTTCTCAGCTTTTTCTCACAACCAAGGACAAGCAGCCACTGTGGAGTAAGTACCTGGATCTGACAGTGGGGATCTGACTATGTCATTAACTTCTCTTGAAAAGTGCAGAGGAGAGGAACCCTTCCACAGAAAATCAAACCAACTGACCAAATACATGTGGAGTTGCCTGTGTTAGGCAACGCGCAACAATGGAGACAGTAACGGCATCCATGTCCAAGTTTCTGCCCCCAAGAGGCTTTCAGTCCCATTGAAGGAGCCAAGGCCCATGTGCACATGGTTTTTGAGGGAAATGAAGATTAAAGAAAAATCAGAGGAATGCAGCAAGCACAAGTGAGTTTATATCAATTTGTTTTTTTTTCAGAGTAGAAGGGTCTGCACCCAGGGGTCAGTGATTCTGGTTTGAAGGAGGAAGGAAGAGAGGATAATTGTGTGTGGGTATCCCCCAATCTGGATGCTGAGACTCCTTGCAGATCCTGTCACCCCCATTTTAAATGCCACAGATGGGCTCTGAAAGGGCTGGACTGGATGTCTGGTTTGAGTTGCTGAGTCAAGAGCACTTCCCAACAGACCTCATGATTGTGCTTCTCTCCAGAGTTGGCTTTGTCTACTGTGAGCCCATTTTGTCCCTTAAATGTCTACAGAGCCTCAGAAGGTTTGATCCACAGCCATGTTTAAAATGCCCATGCACATATGTGCATACACACACAGAAACAACTTTGTATTTTCAATGTTTCTTGCTTAAAGAAAAAGAGGCTGGGCGCAGTGGCTCACACCTGCAATCCCAGCATTTTGGGAGGCTGAGGCAGGTGGATCGCTTGAGCCCAGAGTTTGAGACCAGCTTGGGCAACATGGTGAAACCCTATCTCTAAAAAACACCTGACCAGGTGCAGTGGCTCTCCCCTGTAATCCCAGCACTTTGGGAGGCCGAGGTGGGCAGACCACCTGAGGTCAGGAGTTCGAGACCAGCCTGGTCAACATGGTGAAACTCCATCTCCACTAAAAATACAAAAAATAGCCGAGCCTGATGGCACGTGCCTGTAATCCCAGCTACTCAGGAGGCTGAGGCAGGAGAATCGCTTCAACCTGGGAGGTGGAGGTTGCAGTGAGCCGAGATTGCACCATTGCGCTCCAGCCTGGGCATCGCAGCGAGACTCTGTCCCCCCACCCCAAACAACAGCAACAACAACAAAAACAAACAAACAAAGAAACAAAACACAAACTCACAAAAATTAGCTGGGCATGGTGGCGCATGCCTGCCTATAATCCCAGCTACTTGGGAGTCTGAGGTGGCAGGATCACTTGAGCCCAGGGGGATTCAGGCTGCAGTGAGCCATGATTGTGCCACTGCACTCCAGCCTAGGCAATAGTGTAACCACTGAGCTAAGCTATCCCTCCTGCAGGCTGTGGCTTGGAGACAGAGAGGCCTATCTCCAGATTGGAAGATATTCCAACCTAAAAAAGTTAGAATCCAACCTCTGAACTGTCTCTAGAATGGGCAGATACAGCCTCCCTTTGTATCCCAGACCTTGGAATGCCATGTGTGGCTGCTTAGTTCTGTCTGACCCCTTCTGGTTAACAATGAGCCCCGTCTCCAGCCCAGGCATCTGGCTCATTTCCTGTATCTCCTATTTCTCTGGACATGTGGTGTGCAGTTCCTGGAAGGAGCATGATGTGAACGTAGTGATTAGGGGAGGTGGCAGTTCAGGGAGGCATAGATGCTTTCTGATAAAGGACAGGACACATCCCTTCTGTTGGCCCCTTACCCCCTGCCCTGGAGCAGCCTTGGGGTGGGAGTTTGTGTGCTCATTTGTGAGCATCTTGGATGATCCGCTCCAAGGCAGGGGTGGGTTAACTGTGGCAGAATTAATAGATGAGAAGACGGCTCTCCATTCGTGTGATGCTCAGGTTCCTTGGGGAATCCTGTCACTTTGGAAAATTAGAAGATTAAACACAGAAGAAAGTCAAAGGACACTCTAGGTTGTAGAAGTTTTTGAAAGAATGTTTGCCGGGGCCTTAGTTAAGCAGCCACACTTGGTCACGCTGTTCTGGGGAATGTCTCGTTTTTATTTGCCTTCCCGGATGTGGCACTCCTCCCCCCACCACCCAGGCAAAGAGAATTGCCACACTCAGCCAGGCCTGCCAATGAAGTTGATTTCTGGCACATCTTCAGAGTGTTTGCTCTTGGGATAAGTGTATATAATCAGTACAGTAGCTACAGAGTCAGTTTAGTTTCTAATGGGAATTCTGTTTGGCAGGGTCATTGTGGAATGGGTCCTGCAAGATACAGTTGCCTAAAACTTAAACACAAACACAGGATGAAGCTGGGAGTGTTGGTGTGCACCTGTGTTCTCAGCTGCTCAGGAGGCCAAGAGGGGAGGATTGCTTGAGCCCAGGAGTTCGAGGCTGCAGTGGGCTACGATTGCACCACCACACTCTAGCCTGGGCAACAGAATGAGACCCCATCTTTAAAGAAGATTAAAATGAAAAACACACAATGAAAGATCTCCTCAGTTTTCTTATTTCCTGTGCAAACGCAGATTCCATTATCACTGAATTTAATTCAGTAAACATATATTAAGCACCCTGTAATGTTTAGAATATAAATGCAGTGGTTCTAAGGCAGACTCAAAGGAACAGTGGCTTAAACACAGTGGAAATATGTCTGTCTTGTATAACTGTCTGTGCATAAGCAGCTTGGTTGGCTAGGAAGGTGGCTTCATGGAATCTGGGATGGACAAGCCCTTTCTGTCATTGTTCTGTCCTGTTACTAGGGTGTTTCACTCGCTTCTACTTGGACCAACATGGCTGGTCAGCACATCTGCATCCCAGCTAAAGAAAATGAGGACAGAGGAGAGCACGTTCCTCTTCAAGGGAAAAACCTAGAAGCTGCGTATACCCTTTGGTTCACTTCTCATTGGCTAGAACTTTTGCCCATGGCCACTAACACAGGGGAGACTAAGAAATGTAGCTCTTACCAGGTGGCCATGCGCACAGCTAAAAGCCAGCCCTTCTCTTACCAAAAGAAACAAGCAGAGACTGGATGTTAGGGGACAGTTGGCAATTTCTCTCTTGCGTGTGTAATATGTAAGATGCTAAGTAGGTGCTGACTCAGGAGAAACAAGATGGGGTCCACTTTCAAAAGATACATTTAATTTAAGGAACCTACAATCTAGCATACTTTATAGAAAATATGTAAGACAGACTTTGAAAAGGGCTCTTGAAGAACAGAGGAAAGGAAATCTCTGTTGGCATGAAAGAGTTAGGATTGGATCTGGATTTGGCGGGCGGGGAGTACAGGTAGGGAACAGGAAATTGCAGACAGGGAGACTAGATGGAGACCCTGAGGCGGGGGGGGAATGATCTGTTTGGGAGTGGTAGAGTCAAGTGGCAGCAGTGGAGGCAGGTGTGCCTGGGTGTAGAGGGGAAAGCTGTGTCAGCCTGGGTGGACTACCCAGGCCTTTGTAGCAATGTCTGGCCACAAAGGGCCTTTGTCAAAGCTGCACTTGATGGAGGTGATTCTGGAAGCAGTGTAGTCTTTGGACGGGGTGGCAGGGCTGTGAGTGTGCACATGTGTGTGTGCGTGTGTGTACGTGTGTACCCATGTGTGTTGGGGGTGTGATGGGGATGTAAGTGATAAGACCGTTGGCAAAGAGATAGTAAATAAACCATTTCAAGGTCATGAGACCTAGGATTTAAGAGAGGTAGCAGGGAGAATTAAAAGGAAGCAGTGGACTCAAGAGGTTTTGGTCAAATAAAGAGGTAAATAATACTTCTATAGATGCAAGACTTTGGGGAGGAAGTTTAAAGAGAAAGGGCTGTTGGACTCTGAATTGTGATTTTCAATAGGTGAGTCAAGAAGCTTCATTCACAGATGCATACCCACCTTGCATCTTTCCCTGCCCATCCCTAACTCCTGCACAGACATTTTATAGTCATTGCAGCCCATTAAGAGTTGGCCTTGGTGATTGAGGACCTGGGGAAATTTCACATCCGAAGATGTCTTAGAGATCTACCTTGAGCTCTTTTGAATAAAGCCAGGAAACTTGATCAGACATTTCTGTTCACTCTCTGTCTTTGTAAATTTATTTTGAAATCTTTACATTTATAAAATAGGAAATGCACTTATGTTGTTCAAAAATCCAAAAACATGAAAGATGATGCAGTAAGGATTTCACTTCTACCTGTGTTCCATAGTGTTCAGCTCCCACCTGAACTCCACACATTAATCACTTTTATTATGAGTGTTTATAGAGTTTCTTATCCCCTCTATCATCTTGATCAGTTATCTCTTTATTTGACTGAATTCACTTAAATCCATTGCTTTCTTTCCATTCCTACTGTTACCTCTCTCTCAAATACAAAGTCTCGTGTGTCTTGTCTCTTTGCTAATATTTTTCTGTTTTACCCTCACCATTCCCCCAACATGTATGCACACACACATACATACATGTGCACACTCACAGCCCTGCCACCCCGTCCATAAACAGCACTGCTTCCAGAGTCATCCCCTTTGTGCAGCTTTGACAAAATCTCTCTGTGGCTAGACAATGCCGCATAAGCCTGAGTGGCCCACACAGGGTGACCCAGCTCACCTCTCAACAGCCAGGCACACCTACCTCCATTCCCGCCACTTAAATATCACACCCGAACAGACCATTCATCCCCGCCTCAGAGTCTCCATCTAGTCCCCATGTCTGCAATTGCCCGTTCCCCTCCTGTACTCCCCACCCACCAAATCCAGATCCAATTCTAACTCTTTCATGCCAACAGAGATTTCCTTTCCTCTGTTCTTCAAGAGCCCTTTTCAAAGCTTGCCTTGTCATGTCTTAAAATGTATAGTAGGTCACAAATTGATTCATGGGAAGATTGGAGAGATGTTTGATCTTGGAATAGGATAGGATTTTTTTATTTTTTTTTTAACTAACAGAAAGACCCCAGAATCACTTCATTTGGCTGAGTGAGGAACTCTTTATTCGAAGGGGTTCTAATTTGGGTGAGCGGAAGCTCCCGCCATTCTAGGCCATGCTGAAAGCCAGGGAGGTTAGAGATACCCAGTGGTGTGCTGGAACTAGGTCTCACTGGCTCATGGAAGTCAATTGCAAGCATCTCTTCCTAATTTCTCGTTCAGTGAGGTTACAATGGTCACTGGCTCATGGAAGTCAATTGCAAGCATCTCTTCCTAATTTCTCGTTCAGTGAGGTTACAATGGTCACTGGCTCATGGAAGTCAATTGCAGGCATCTCTTCCTAATTTCTCGTTCAGTGAGGTTACAATGGTAGTTTGAAATGGCCATAGTGGGAGTATTTACACCACAGAAACTGGCATAAATTCAGGCCATTCTCCCCCTGGAAGGCCAATGGTTAAATATTTACCAGAACACTGCTGGAGACATTAATTCAGATTGGTCATATTTGTTTTGTGGAGACCTTCATTAATCTTGGTGTGTTTCTTGCCATTTGTCACCCATGTCTTTAGCTTGCTGTCTTCTATCCCCAGGTACCATCTCACTTGCTCACTCTTCCTTTTCTTTTATCTCCTTCTCAGTTCATCAGTTCAGGTTTAACCAAATAGACCAAACCCGATGCCATCCTTTCACTTTACTCACTTTACAAATGTTACTCACTGTGTCATCCTGCATCTGCTACTAGTTTTCTTTTGTATACTATCAATAATGATTGTTCCTACAATTTTCTTGATTCAGCCTAAAATAGCTTAATCCATCTTTCATCAAACAACTTTACTCTTGGGCTTTCTGAGTAAAATGTTGGTCTGGCTCTTTGGTTTACAAGTCATGATAGTCACTATTGCATTTTGAAACAGCAGATGATCTTTGGGGTTGGAAAAAGTGACTAATCTGGAAGACTTTTTGAATATTTTTAGGGCCGAATGTTAGGTGTAGGGTATTAAAGAAAGGGAAATATTGAAGTTAACTTTGAAATGTTAAACAGAAAGAGTGAGCTGATGTTAAGTCAGTAATTAAGATAGGAAAACAAGAGGGGCTTGTTTAAGGGGGCATAGCTTGATTTTAGATATGCTTTGTTTAAGATAAGGTAGTGTGGCATAGAGAAAAAAATATGACTTGAACTCAGAACACCTGGGATGGAACGTAAACTATAAAAGACATGTTTTGGCTGGGCGTGGTGGCTCACTCCTGTAATCCCAGCACTTTGGGAGGCTGAGGCTGGCAGATCAATTGAGGTTAGGCGTTCGAGACCAGCCTTGCCAACATGGTGAAACCCCGTCTCTACTAAAAATATAAAAATTAGCCAGGCGTGGTGGTGGGCGCTTGTAATCCCAGTTGGGGGTGCTGAGGCAGGAGAATTGCTTGAACTTGGGAAGTGGAGGTTGCAGTGAGCCTAGATGGTGCCACTGCACTCCAGCCTGGGTCAGAGAGCGAGACTCCGTCTCAAAAAAAAAAAAAAAAGACATGTTTTGAGGATGTGTGCCCAATCCATGCATCTTTCCCTGAGAATTGCCTCTCCTGCCTCCATGTTTGGTACTTTCTAATCCACCTCTACCCACTCCTGGCTATATAGTTGATGGGGTCAGGAGTTGTTACCTGATAGAAGCTGGTGAATCCAAATTTCTCTCACGAGAATTTGGAATTAGTAGACATGACTATGATCAGTCTTTGTGGATATTGGACTTGTAAGGGTGCTGTAGTCTGGGGGGACAAGGAAGCCATTTTGGAGCCTCCATGATGATATAATGGAGCATGATGTGCAAGGGGAGAGGGCCAGTCTGCAGCTGCAGAGAGAGGCAGGAGGGTGGAACAAGTGGTTAGTTAGTGAGGAGCAGGGATGACATACAATCTGATGAGGGAAGGAGAAAGAAAGTAGCTGCGTTGATCTGCTGGTTCTCCAGGCCCCAGTTCCAGCTTCTCATAGCTCTTACTCTTGAGTTCTAGGAGACATCTGCTTACCTTATAATAAGATCTGCTTCTACTTGTTAACCTGAGGAATTTCTGCTTCATGGAGCTAACACAGTCCTAAGACCCTGACTCTGCTGCTTCCTGTTTCAAGCCTTAACTAAGCCACAGAGCTCACTTTGTAGATGGGTTTTAGTTCCTTCATCTGTCAAATGAGGGTAATAATGTTTATCTTTCTGGGTTGTATGAAGATTGTGTAAGATACTCTATGATAAGCACTTAGAAAAGCGCCTGGTATTTAATAATCACTGAGTGAATGTGAGGTAATATTATTTTGTGAAAACATCTATTAGGGTGCCTGGCATTTGACAGGAAACTGATAGTTACTAGGTGATCAATATAAGCTCTCTTGAGTCTTCATACCCTTACTCTTCTCTCAGCCTAGAATGCCCTTTGCCATTGCATCCGCTGGGCCACCTGCCACTTGGCCTTTCCTTTGAGGTCTCCTTGGTGGGTACTCCTCTATGGTGGCAATTGTTATCCTTCATTATTGTTGTTTACTTATGTCTCCTGTCTAAACTTTGATTCATTAAAAGAAGTCAAGTTTTTCTTGGTACTCAATTTTTAGTAACATCATGTGTGACAAGGTCACTATAAATGTTTGATAAATTAAAGGGTGGATGAAGACATACAGTCTAGACTTTGGGGTCAAAGACATCACATGGGGACCATCTACCCCAAAAGGATACTTGAAGTTAGAGATGTGAATGAGATCACCAGAGGACTGTAGCATGAGCAGAGAAGAGGATGAAGGCAGAATGTGACAAAAGGTTATTGAATGGGAAGGAGTGAGCTTGGAAGAGGCAGCAAACCTAAAAAAAAGTAGGGTAAGGATGGGGTAAGTGAAGGAGTAAGAGAATGCAGAGAAGTAGAAACCAAGAAAGAAGAAACTCGGAAAATTTAAGAAGTGCTGAGAAGTGTTAAAACATCATATAATCTGAGAATAAGATGTTTTAGACAGATATTGCACCTTGGAGGCCATTAATGAGGTATTTAAAAGCAGATTCAAAAGGTTGGCTAAAGGGAAAGCCAGATTCTAATGTATTTGTGTTGATGGTAAGTATACACAGTTCCTAAGCTGGGTACAGTGGCTCATACCTGTAATCCCAGCAACTTGGGAGGCTGAAGCAGGAGGATCACTTGAAGCCAAGAGTTCAAGACCAGCCTGGGCAACATGGTGAGACCCCTCTCTCATAAAAAGTATACACTGTTACTTTGGTAATTCAATAAAAAATGAGGAGGGAGAAAGCATGTTGAAAATATGTGTTAGGATAAAGAACATTGGAGAAAGTATTATGCCTGCCCTACCTTCAAGTGAGTAGGCTCTCTAAGCTGTCCTTTTGCTACATAAAGTAATCTATATTTATATCTTCTCCATTTGCTATTTTAATGAAGTTTCTCCCGAGCTACTGTTCAGTAAACAAACTTTTATTTACTATTGTCTCTACTCTTTATGAGCTTAGATACTGGTAGTCTTATTTCTGCTAATTTTTGTTTTATTTTATTTTATTTTATTATTATTATACTTTAAGTTTTAGGGTAACCCCATCCATCCATCCATCCACCCACCCACCTACCACATATCCATCCATCCACATGTTCATCCTTCCATACAATAAATATTAATAAAGCCACTATTAAGATCCAGGCACTACTTTAGGAAATTTAGAGAACCAAGACTGCCCTCAAGGAGTTTCTAGTCTAGTTGAGAAGATTAGAACACACTGGCTGCCTTCTCTGGCGTATTCTAGTTTCATTCTTTTGGAAGTTGGAGCCACCTCTTGATACCCCAGATTCTATGGTGGTGTGCTTGACCCCAGGGATTCATAGTGGTTGACCAGCCCAGAGCTCATCCAGCAAGTCAGAAACCAGGCTCCATGGAAGCAGTTTGTCCAATAGCAAGCCAGAGACAAAGGCAATAGGCTGTATGGTTTGGGAGCCTCTCTGTGAAAGACCTGTGTGCATTATTCATGGCTTGTCATTTGCAGTCAAAGAGAGACTGCTCTCTGACATCTCTGAAGAAGTTCATGATTTATTGGAGGCATCAGAAGAAATATAAAACTAAATAGTAATATAATCCCCTGGGGGAAGTCTTACTTCAGTATTTTACATAATATTAGAAACTCAGCAAATAGTTTCCCTGAGATAAAAACTTTGGCAAACATTCAACTGAAATGTTTGAGAAGTGAAACCATTCATGTTTTTGTGTCAGGAGACTTGAGTCTCATCCAGCCTTCTAAATATCAAAATTTGAAAAATCCCTGAATACAAAGGAATAGGAAGTCTGTAATTCAAGCAACACAATATCAGCAGCTCTATCCCCAGTTCTGGAAATTGTGGGGGATTTTGAAGTCTTCCTCTTTGTGCCTTTCCCCACACCACCAAAACATGTAATAACACTTTAATTGTGATTCTTTGTGATCAGAAGTGAAGAAATATGCTGGATCTTAGATGTCTCTGTGTGATCATACCTGTACAATTTAGGAAGAAGATTTTGTTTTTGTTTTTACAATTAACAGAAGATCCAACTATAAGATATTTAAATGATGAGTTGGACTTTATTTTCCTCAAATAACAAGAAGTGTGGAGGTGGACAGCCCAAGACTGATCCCGCTGCTCTGAGATGCTGTCAGTTGCTTTGGATCATCCTGTCCCATCATTCTTAGCATGCAGCTTCAAGCTTCCTGTTTGCAAGACTGCTCCACACAGGAAGAAGGGGGAATGCCAGTCTTTTCCTTGAGACCCTTTATCTTTTTACTTGGAAAGAGAAGTGTTTCCCTGTGACGTCCACTGACTAGAACATGGCCATTGCTGGCTGGAACGTGGCTAGGAAAACTGAGTACTGATGTTCCTTGAATTAGGATGGGATCACACCCCCAATAAACCCATCGTGTGTTGGAAATACCATGAGTTGACAATGCATTTAATAGACTTAAACTACCAAACATCATAGCTTAGCCTAGCCTCTCTTAAACATGTTCAGAATACCTACATCATCCTACAATTGGGCAATATCATCTAACACAAAGCCTATATTTTAATAAAATGTTAAATGTCTCATGTAATTTATTGAATATTGTACTGAAAGTGAAAGAACAGAATGATTATATGGGTACTTGAAGTACGGTTTCCACTGAATACCTTTCACTTTTGCACCATCATAAAGTTAAAAAATTGTACATCCAACCATAGTAATTCAGGGACCATCTGTATTTAGCTTTAGCCTCTATGTTAGAGAAAGGTAAGGAAAAATGTGGTTGAAATTGGATAAGTAAGCCATCCTATAGTAGTCAGAGAACCATTTTGGAATTTTTGAAGTACAAGAACTCATTACAGGCTGGCTGTAGTTGTTCACACCTGGAATTTCAGTGCTTTGGGAGGCTGAGATGGAAGAATTGCTTGAGACCAGGAGTTCAAGACCATCTGGAGCAACATAGTGAGACCCAATCTCTATGAAAAAAAAATTAGCTGGGCATGGTGGTACATACCTTTATTCCCAGCTACCTGGGGCTACTTGGGAGGCTGAGGCAGGAAGATCCCTTGAGCCCAGAAGTTCAAGGCTGCAGTGAGTTATGATTGTGCCACTGCACTCCAACCTGGGCAACAGAGCAAGACCCTGTCTCCAAGACAAAAACAAAAACGAAAAACCCAAAACCAAAAACTCATACATACTTCCTCTTTTTAATGAATCAGTGAATTAAACCTAATGATTAATAGCTGGCCCCAAAGTAGCTATGCTTGGCAAACAACCGTATCTCAACAGAGATTTTCATAACAGTTTTATTGAGAAGCACAATGTTTCATAATGTTTTAGTTCAACTGAGAGCTAGGGAATGAAGAACATGGTGGGAAAAGGGAAAAAGTAGAATCTCTTCTTTTCCCTGAGCAAATGGAGCAGGCTTGACTTCAGCTCTCTGGGCAATAACCCTTGGACTAAGGGAGAGAGAGATGAGCCACTTAGGGTGATTTGGTATGAGCCTCTGATAAAAATCTAAAAGAAGCTCTCCTGAAAGTGTGTTCCAATGCAAGTCCTCTCTGGGAATTCTACATGTGCTTATGGTGACATGTGCCATGGAAATAGAACGGCCAATTTGGGTGCCAAGACATTTGCTGCCCTGCTCTGAAGGTTTCGGCAACAGGTGCCACGCTATCTTCCCTGTCTGCTGGGATCTAAATTGAGTGTTGGGTAAACTTGGTCATATGGCTGGGCCTCACAGCTTCAATTTTGGATTAGGTGGTTAATTCATCACATCCCAGCAATCCAATGGTTAAAATATGAGTTTCCTCTGCCCCGCATGACCAGATCTGCTCTCTTCCCTCCTTCCCTCTTCTTACCTGCCCATTGGGCTCAGGATGGAGCAAGAAGGAATTTCTAAGCATCCTTCCTGGGCTCCCAAAGGCTATCCTATCAAGTTAGCCAGACTCCCTTTAGCTGGACTTGTGTTTGCCTTATGGAAATAACTTCTAGGAGATAATGTTGAATAGACCTTTCACAGACAGGAGGAAAGAGAATATTCAGGCAGTATAAACTCCATCATAAGGCTGAGGATAGCAGAACTTCAGGACATGTGACGCTGGGGCCAGGATAGAGATGAAGATGTTAGTTATCTTTAGGATAAGATTGTTTACCGGACCATTTTATGAAATCCTGAAAACAGTGGATTATAAAACAAAGGTTCTTTTTTTTATCTGTTTGTTCATTTTTAGAGAGAGAGTCTTGTTCTGTCACCCAGGCTGGAGTGCAGTGGCACAATTATAGCTCACTGCAGCCTTGAACTCCTTAGTTCAAAGGATCCTCCCACCTCAGCCTCCCTAGTAGCTGGGACTACAGGCACGTGCCATCATGCCAGTCTAATTTTTTTATTTTTTGTATAGATGGGATCTTGCTATGTTGCCCAAGCTTGTCTCAAACTCCCTGCATAAACCTCCCACCTTGGTCTCCCAAAGCACTGGGATTGTAGGCATGAGCCACCATGCACGGCCCAAAGATTCTTTAAAGGAAGCAGCCTCTTAGAATTTATTTTAATTGTGTTACGGGTAGCTTCTCTCTGATGAAAAAAGATGAAAAATAAGAAAAAAAGAAGAAATAAATATCATGCACAAACCATATATTTTTTGTTTGTTTGTTTGTTTTTTGAGACAGGGTCTTGCTCTATCACCCAGGCAGGAGTGTAGTTGTGCAATCTTGGCTCACTGTAGCCTCAACCTCCCCAGCTCAAGTGATCTTCCCACCCACCTTCTGAGTAGCTGGGACCACAGGTGCATACCACCACACCCAGCTAATTTTTGTATTTTTGGTAAAGACTGGGTTTTGCCATGTTGCTCAGGCTAGTCTTGAACTCCTAGACTCAAGCAATCTGCCTGCCTCAGCTTCCCAAAGTGCTGAGATTACAGGCATGAGTCACCACACCCAGCCAACCATATGATTTAATCTTCACAATAATCCTATGAAGAGAAATCTACTGAGAAAAGTGGTGCTCAGAGAGGTTATGCACTCCCTAGTATTACACAGCTGCTGCGGGGCAGGTCAGCATCTGTAAAATCCCACATGCCTTTGCACAGGACCACCTTTCAGAGTCCTTATCTAGCTGACTTGTTAGAGAATCCCTACACTTAGAAGTTCCCCAACCTATTCAGGAAAGACATCTCTAAGCAACATTTGGAGGGAGAGATGGTGAAGTGCCCTTTGTCCCTCAGACCAAAAGCACCAGGCTGACAGCCCCTTTAGGGGAAAACATTCTTATATGGACCAAAATGGCTGTGGAGTTCAGCTAAAGTCACTTTCCTAGTTCCATCTGGAAGCTCTTCAGAGGCATAATTTCATTCCAGCCAAATGTAATTAAGAATTTGATTTGATTAAAAAACAAATCGAAGGAGAGAAATGAGGTTTCTCCTCATTCCCTCCCTTTCTTCACAAAGAGAGCACTCATTAACAAGGCATGTGCAGGTGACCAGTTCAAGGGAGCTGCCCTCCCCCCTTGGCCACACTTCCTAAAGAACAATGGCTGGAGGGGGGGCGAAAGGGGGACAAGGGGGGGCAATTCCCGCCAGAGGTCAAGAAACTCAGAAAATAAACGCGAAGGATTTTTATATTTCTAATTTGGCTTCAAGATACTAGCAAAACACAGCAGCTGCACAACCTCTCCAGGAACAAGATGTCCACTTAATTAAAGCATGGCCAGGCGGTGGGTGTCTCCCAGGGAGTGAGACTCAGCAATACTGGGTACTGATCAAACTAGACCTGCTGCCAAGAGAAACAGTGGTCAGCAGGGATCCTCAGCTCACCTCTTTGGAAAAACGGGGCTCCAAAGCCAATTTTGGAAAAACAAAAAAAGAAGAGGAAAAAAGTAGAGTGAGAGGAAAGGATTTGTGATATTGTATTATTGGCCACAAGTCAAATAATCTGCCTCTGACCTACTCCATCTTATCTCAGAGGCTCTAATGAGAATAGTGTGGTGAGCTTTTTATAAAGGGCAATTTAAAATGAGAACAGGGAGGTCAAATACTATGTGGGATGCTCCTGTCGGATTTCTGCCCAGACACACCCTCTTGTCAGCTCCCCTGCTCGTGGGAATACTCCTTTATTCATTTCTGAATCTGCCTCTTTCCCACTCTTTGAAGAAGCCCCTGTAGTATAAGTCTACATGAAAACTAAGCTGAGCAGAAGCTGGGACCACTTTCCAATATTCCTATGTAATCAAATTAAGACAGCAGTTACTGAAAAGAGGTGGAACTTATTAGAAAAGCTCCAGAATGTAGGACGATTACAGAATGGGACTGAAGCAGGACTCTTAGGGCTAAGGTGGTGGTTTAGCTGCTCAGCAATGCCACGATGGACGCAGGCTTTCTATTCTTCCGTTACGTCATTGCTAGAGCATTGCCTTTTGTCTGCATGTTTGGTGACTCAGATGCAAGAGGGCTACTGCAGGTCCAAATGCCATGTCTACGCTCAAGGCAGAGAACAGGGTGAAAGAGATGATGTTAGTCCTGTCTGTTTCATCTTATCAGGAAAGCAAAAACCTTCCCTGAGATCCCAGAAAACTACTTATATTTCATTGACCAAAAACCACCACATAGTCACCCCTGGCTGCAAAGAAGACTGGGAAAGTGAGTATTTATCTGGAAACCTGGCTGATCTGGTCAAAATTGGAATTCCATTTACAAGAAAGACGGGGGGATGAATATTAAGTAGGAAATAAACAGTGTCTTCTGTAGGTGCTTAGACTACTGAATAATAGCAAGGTCTAGTAAAGGAAATAAAAACCACTCTAGGTGTATCAAACAGAGAGAATTCAATGCAGGGATTTTGCTGTTGTTGTTGGACAAAAAGTGTCAGAAGGGCCAAAGGCAGGGGGTCGGGGAAGGGGGGAAGAAAAATGAAGTTACCCAGGCATTAGGAATCACAGGAAGCAGGAAGTCCCTACCAACCTTAGGCTGAAGGGAATACAGAAATAAATTGTTTTATTGTGCTTCACTTTATTACACATTGCAGATATTGTATTTTTTACAAATTGAAGGTTTGTGGCAATCCTGTGTCCAGCAAGTCGGCAGCATTTTTCCAACAGCATGTTCCCCTTCATGTCTCTGTGTCATATTTTGGCAATTCCCTCAACATTTCAAACTTTTAAATTATCATTATATCTGTTATGGTGACCTGTGATCAGTGATCTTTGATATTACTATTGTATTTGTTTTGGGGTGCCATGAACCCTGCCCATATAAGACAGCAAACTTAATTGTTAAATGTTGTGTGTATTCTGACTGCTCCACTGACTGGCTATTCCCCATCTCTGTGTTCCCTGAGATACAACAATATTGAAATTAGGCCAATTAATAAGCCTACAATAGTCTCTAAGTGTTCAAATGAAAGAAAGATTTGTACATCTTTCACTTTAAATCAAAAGCTAGAAATGATTAAGCTTAGTGAAGAAGGCACACTGAAAGCTGAGACAGGCCAAAAGCTGGGCCTCTTGGGACAAACAGTTTGCCAAGCTGCAAATGCAAAGGAAAAGTTCCTGAAGGAAATTCAAAGTGCTATTCCAATGAACTCATGAATGATAAGAAAGTGAAATAGCGTTATCGTTGATATGGAGAAGGTTTTAGTAGTCCGGTTAGAAGATCAAACTAGCCACAACATTTCCTTAAGCCAAACCCTATTCCAGAGCCAGGCCCTAACACTCTTTAATTCAGAAGGGTGAGACAGGTCAGGAAGCTGCAGAAGAAAAGTCGGAAGCCTAGCAGAAGTTGGTGTATAAGGTTTAAAGAAAAAATCTGTCTTCATAACAGAAGTGCAAGGTGAACCAGCAAGTGCTGATGGAGAAGCTGCAGCAAGTTATCCAGAAGATCTAGCTAAGATCATTGATGACAGTGGCTACATCACAGAGTTTTCAAAGTAGATGAAGCAGCCTTGTATTGGAAGAATATGCCATCTAGGACTTTCATAGCTAAGGAGGAGAAGTCAATGCCTGGCTTCAAAGCTTCAAAGAACAGGCTGACTCTTTTGTTATGGACTAACATAGCTGGTGACTTTAAATCGAAGCCAATGCTCATTTACTGAATTTCAAATATCCTGAGGCCTTCAAGAATTATGAGATATCTACCCTGCCTATGCTCTATAAATGGAAGAACAAAGCCTGGATGACAGCACATCTGTTTACAGCATGGTTTACTGAATATTTTAAACCTGCTATTGAGAACTACTGCACAGAAAAAATATTCCTTTCAAAATATTATTGACAATGTACCTGGTCAGAGACAGTGTACCTCTATCAGAGCTCTGATAGAGATGTTCAAAGTGATGAATCTTGTTTTCATGCCTGCTAACACAACATTCATTCTGTAGCTCATGAATCAAGAAGTAATTTTGACTGTCAAGTCTTATTATTTAAGAAATAAATTTTGCAAGACTATAGCTGCCATAGGTAGTGATTCCTCTGATGAATCTGGGTAAATCAAAAACCTTCCAGAAAGGATTTACCATTCTCAGTACCATTAAGAATGTTCATTGTTCATGCGAGGGAGTAAAATAACCAACATTAACAGGAGTTTGCAGCATTGATTTGGAATTGATTCCAACCCTCGTGGATGACTTTGTGGGGTTCATGACTTCAGTGGAGGAAATAATTGCAGATGTTGTGGAAATAGCAAGAGAACTAGAATTGGAAGTGCAGCCTGAGGGTGTGACTGAATTGCTGCAATCTCATGATCAGGCTTGAATGGATGAGGTGTTGCTTCTTATGGATGGGCAAAGAAAGTGATTTCTTGGGATGGAATATACGCCTCGTGAAGACGCCATGAACATTGTTAAAATGACAAGATATTTAAAATATTACATAAATTTAGTTGTTTATGTAAGTTGTTTATGGAAGCAGTGGCAGGGTTGGAGAAGACTGACTCCAATTTTGAAAGAAGTTCTGTTGTGGGCAAAATGCTATCAAACAGCATCACATGCTACAGAGAAATCTTTCATGAAAAAAAAGAGTCAATTGATGCAACAAACTTCATTGCAGTTTTATTTTCATAAATTGCCACGGCCACTCTAACCTTCAGCAACTCCAACCCTGATCACTCAGAGGCCACCCACATTGAGGCAAGACCCTCCACCAGCAAAAAGATTATGACTCACTGATGGCTCAGATGATTGTTAGCATTTTTTAGCAATAAAGTGTTTTTAAGTTAGGGTATATACTTTTATTTAGACATAATGCTACTACCGCACACTTAATAGTCTGCCACATAGTGTAAACGTAACTTTTATAAGCACTGGAAAACAAAAAATTTCATGTGACTTGCTTTATTGTGATATTCATTTTATTGCAGTGGTCTGGAACCAAACCTGCAATATGTGTGAGGTATGCTTGCATAACGTTACCCCAAACTCAGGATTATTGAACTCCTGAACTGCTGGGGTATACCTGCTGCTGTTGCTGTTGCTGCTGCTGCTGCCACCTTAGGGAAGCCAGAAGCCTGTGCTCTCATTGATACTGTGGGGATCCTGGGATCCTGTGGCAAGAGCCAGAGACCATAAGCACTAAGCTGCCAAAGCTGCTGCCACTACAGCCCAGGAACCCAGGAGTGTCCCCCTGGCCTGCTACTGCTGCTGCCACTGATGATACCAGAAGGAACAAAAAGATGCCTTCTCACTTCATCCCTGTTTCCAGTCTCCTGCCAGTGCTGACATTGGCAGAAGCTAACTGGAAGCCAGCTGGTGCGGGAATTGACCAGGGAAATGTTTGCAGGCTTCAGCTGCCACATGGGAGCACAGATAGCCAGAGTGTTCTGGACAAATGATGCCATAGGCATCGCCCTCTGCAGGGTATGAGGAGGCAGCGGTCGATGCTGTCAGGTTTGTGAGGCAGCAGGAGTGATACATTGTCTTTTGTCTGCACTGACCAGTTGAGGGACTGGTGACAAGAGTAACCCAACTTCAAATACTAATCTAGTGGGGAATCCAGAAATAATTATTAATTTTACATCCAAAGGACTGGATTCTAGATGAAAAAGATCTTTTTATTTATTTCTACTCTAAATGACCAGAACATTTCAAGTTGAGTGAATTTTGAAAATGTCTGTCATTAACACTCACTCATGTTTGATGTCATATTTGGAGTATTGAAAAAGAGAAAGACTCTGTTGAAGATGGTTCAGGACAAAGAATCTATGTCAGTGAACAAACTGTGTTGAAGAATTAGTCCCACAGTTCTCTTGCAGTGGGTTTATTAAGGTCATCAGAGAAGAAATCATAGTAAGCTAATTATGGCCATATATCCCCTCTACTGTCATTGTGACCCTCTGTTTGAATGTAGGACTCTGTGGTTCACCATGACAGTAAATCACCATGGTAGGAGACTGGCTGGAGAGCGTTAGCTTCAGGGACAGTTTAGAGCATCCAGTTCTGAGGGCACAAGTGGACAGAGGAGTTTGTATCCCCATATCCAGATATATTTGAGCACTGGGAAACTCAGGGCTTGAAATGTCAGCTGGGAGCAGATGTAGGGATGAGAGTGCAGGCATATAGGTCAGGAACCTCAGGTAAGCAACCCCAGGGGCTTCTGGGGGACCTCTCTGCAATCTTGACCTCCTTTAAAACTGCATCTGGCAGGAGAATCACTTGAACCTGGGAGGCGGAGATTGTGGTGAGCCGAGATCGTTCCATTGCACTCCAGCCTGGATAAAAAGAGCAAAACTCCATCTCAAAAAAACAAAAACAAAAACAAAAAAACAGCACACCTGGAAAATCTGAGTGCTTGGGCATAGAGAAAATTGCCATGGGGTGAAACAAGGGCCCACAGCTGCCCTTTGGGACAGGATGGGAAGGGAAGTGCAGGAACTCGTGATATTAACAATGACCCTTCACATTTGTGGAGCACTTTATGGTTTACAAGGTGCTTTTCTATAATCTAAATGACGAATTTCACATGGGAGTCACTTGCTTTAGAGGTGAGGTGTTCCAATGATTTTATTGCAAACTTCCCCCAATTTAATGCACATGCACATGCCTGGCATGTGCTGTGGGGCTGCTTAGTAGGGCTGGTAGCTGACTGCTGGCTGGATGTTCAATGGGGCTGATGGCCCAGAAGGTCTGCAGGTGGCCTCCCCATGTGGCTTGGGCTTCTCAGCACATGGCAACTGGGTCCTGAGAGGGGGCATGAGAGAGTGAGTTTCAAGAGACAGGGGTGGAAGTTTGAGATGACATATGATCTATCCATGGCTGATAGTGAGTGTCATCTCCTTGGCATTCTGTCAGTCAAGCAAGTCACAAAGGCTGGCTGAGATTTTAGTGGAAGAAATAAACTGCGAGAAGAGTAGTGAATTGGGGGCCATCTTTAACACAGTAGGTATTATGAGCCCTATTTGACATATTTTATACCAAATTAACTTGCTTGAAGCAATCTAGTGAGCAAGTGCCAGAACTGAATTGAATTGGAACATAAGTTTGCTGACTCAAAACACAGTATTCTTATACCAGGTCCCTCTTATCTTATCTTAGCCAGGTCCCTCTCCTGGCTATCTTGTTTTGTTGTAATTATCTCCTGTGGCCCTACTGAAGACAAACAGCATACTTAATCCATACCAGAAGGTCTGCCATTCTAGGTCTCAAATGAAAAAGGGGCAGCCCCTCTTCAGACCTTGAGAGACTTTGACCCCAATTGCCCCTTCAAGTAGCACCCTTTCTATCTCCACGCCTTCTGGGATACTCCATTGCCAGCCACAGTCCCACATGCTTGGCGCAGTAGAGTGAGGGACAGAACAGCAGAAAATGGGGAAGGATGCCGGGAAACTCCTTCTTGCTGGAAGCCTTGTCCTTGGAAGGGGTTGGGGTGTAGAGGATGGGCATCTACAGGGTGTTGCTGAAAAACTGTCAGGGGGCATTTCGTGTTGGTGCCGTGGTCAATGGCCAGAAGTCCCCTCTTATCAATGGCCAGATGGCAGCTCATTGATGATACAGGACAGGGGCTGCCATCTTGAATCTCTTGGGCAATGCTTGGCTGAGCCTGCCCCTGATGCCTTTAGGATTGCATTCATCCACTGAGTGCAGGCTTTGGGGCCCATGAGTGGCCCAGGGGTGAGGCAGAGGTGGCCTTTGGCTGCTTGGTTCTGCCTTCTCCACTGCTGTCTCATCACTCCCATGTTGCTCCTTTCTTCTTCCTCTGAGCCCCTTGAGTGCTCTCCCTCCCGCTTTGCCCCATCACTCTAATGTTAAGATTTGAGGAATGCCTGAATGAGTCAGTGTTCTCCAGAGAAACAGAACCAACAGGATGTACACACAGAAAAAGATTTATTCTAAGGAATTGGTTCAAATGATTATAAATGGCAAGCACCGATATCTGTAGGGTAAGTTGGCAGGCTGGAGACCTGGGAGAGCTGATGGTGTAGTTCCAAACCAAGTTGGAGGCCCTGAAAACCAGGAGAGCCAATGTTTCCATTTCAATCTGAAGGCAGGAACAATTCTCCCTTACTCAGAGGAGAGTCAGCCTTTTTGTTCTATTCAGGCCCTCAACTGATTGGTGGAGTGCCCCCTGTCCCCCACATTGGGGAGGACACTCTGCTTTACTCAGTCTGCAGATTCAAATGTTAATCTTATGCAGAAGCACCCTCATAGACACATCTAGAATAGTGCTTGGCCAAATGTCTGGGCACACTGTGGCCCAGTCAAGTTGACACATAAAGTTCAGTATCACAAGAGTCACTATGTGCATCTTTGCTGGAAGTGGAGCCTGGGGTGGAGAAATGTTCCTGTAAAGCACAAGAAGAAAACCAAGGCCCCTGGGCTGGCAGATGAACCATCAGCACTGGTTGCTGTAAAATTACAAGGGACTCTCCAAAGTAGAATTTTGCCTTCAGCACAAAATCACGTCTTTGCCTCCCAAAACGTCTCATTGCCTCTTCTGTGTTCAGCTTGTCTCTGACCACTTTTACTGCCCTACTCCACCATCCTTCCATACCCACCTACTCTCAGCTCCTGACTGTGCTGGGTGTATTCACACCTCCAGGCCTTTGAATGTGCTGTTCTCTCTGCCTGGAACACCCTTACCTACCTTCTCCACCTGGCAACCTGTATTTGTCTTTCAAGATTTAGCTTAAGTATTATTAAATGAGTTAATAATTATAATGCATCTAGAACCTGGCACGGGCACTGTTTAAATGTTTGAAACTATGAGTATTGGCATTCAGATTTGTATCACCTTATTCATTCATTCAATTAACAAATATGTGTCAAGTGCTATACTAGGTGCTGAGATACAGGAGTCAAGGCGTACATGGTTCTATGGAGCATGTATTTCAAGAGACAAGACAGACAAAAATCCAAGTAAAGAGACAAATACATAAAATACATTAAAACTGTGGCAATATGAAGAAAGAAACCAACAAGCAATACATACAGAAAATAATGAAAGTGGCTCTCCTTTGATAGGTAGCTGAGGATGATCTGATGAACACATTTGGGCCAAGATATGACAGATGAGAATGAAAAAGTCACACCCATAAGGATCGGGGGACAGATATCTAGAGAGAGAAATGGCAGGGCAGAGGCCCTGTGTGTAGCCTGAGTGTTTGAAGAACTGATGAAAGGCATAAGGAGCCAGAACAGAAGATGTGAGTAAAAGGCCAAGGACAAGGTTGGAGAAAGCTGGGTCTGCCTTCTCTAACTTCCCAGGTGTACCTTTACCACCGACTTCATGGGGGCTGTCAGCCTGGCTTTGCACTGGCCTGGAGACTCCCTGAGGGCGCAGACTGTCCGTCTCAGAACTGAGAGCAGGCTTGGCAACTGGAAGGCAATCAGTCAATTTTGCTAAAGGACTTAACACAGTCTTTGACTTTTAGCTATGCCAGGTGTGCTCCCCAAGGAAACTGCGAGCCCTGGAAGATGGAGACTCCGTCTACACGCCTCTTCATCTCTGCATCTCTGGCTCCCAGCCTGAGCCGTGGCATAGTAGATACTCATTAACACCTGCTGTTCGCATGAGTAAAGTTTACTTTATTTGGCTCCTTCATGGCTTCCAGAGCAGAGTTGGGCAGAGTTGATGACCAAGAAGTACTTTCTATATGATGAATGGTCCACAGTGAGTTGGGCTTAAGCTTTACTTCTTGAGGAGAATGTGACAGAACGGAACAGGAGAGGCCAAGGGCATGAAGGATGGCAAGGTTTCCCATGAGGGTAGATGGCAGCTTCATATTTATGAAAATTATGCACTGGGCTGTCGCCCCAACTATGCAGATAACATTTATGCTTCTGTTTTCAGGGCTCGTCTGTTATGCTTTTCAACGATTAGCCATTCTTATGCTTGGGCTACCTCTGCCCCCTCCCTCTCCCCATTTTATTCGTGTATGTGTGTATCTGATTCTAAGTGAATGGAACCTAAGTTTCCCTTCGGGGATTTTTTTCTTTTGGAATTGTGTAGCTTTATAAGTATATTGTCTTTACTTCTGCATTAAACTAGTTTACTAAACTGTTTCTGGAAAACAAAACCACAACTTTGGTTTGTTTCACAGTTCATTTAAACAACAGCAAAAAGGGAATATTTAGTCTCTTTTTTAGGCTGGCAGCTCAGCAAATTACACAAGAGTGGTTTGCTGTGGTTTTGGGTTTCTCTTTAAGTCCCTGGTTGAGGCACAGATGTTGGAAAATGGTGGGGAGGGGGTCCCTAAATATGGGGGGAGTGGTAGGAGGTTTCTGAATGGGAGGAGGCAGGCTGCTTGGCTGGAAGGACAGCAGAGGAGGAGACCTAAAGGGAATCAATAGAAGCAGCAAAATTCTGTGGCCCTTCATGGCAACACAAAAGCTTCAGGGTCAAGGGGCAGAGAAAACATTTTTAAAAATATGATCTGTGAGTATAACGACTGTAAGTTAGCTGTTTGAAACTTGAGATGGTTTAGGGCTATATTGTTATTTATTTATTTCCCCATATTTTTCCAGGAAGAATTTTGAAACATTTAGCTGCTCATCACCTGCTGAGGAACTTTAAAGAATCGATGCGTGGTCTAACTCCAAGGTCCTGATGCCCTTGGTCTGCGGTGTCATCTGGACATCAGGATTTTTAAAAGCTCCTCAGATGATTTTGAAGTGCAGCCAATTTCAAGGTCACTGATTTAAGTGATATATAAAACCAGATACAATGCAAAAAAGGCAAAATAGAATCAGTAATAAATGGATGAAGAAATTAAGACAGTGGAGAAATGCACGTAGAAAAGAGAAGTGGAAGCCAGGAGTGAGGTGATAATATCGAGTTTTAGGTCCATATGATGAATGAGAAGAAGGTTCTCAGGAGAAGTCTCACAGTCTCTGGTCCTGAGGCCATAGAGAAATTTCTCTGGTTATTCACCATAAACAGTGAATTGTGTACAGTTTAGCAAAGATCTTTAAGGATAGAAGTCTACCACCTTCAGTTCTGACAGCATGAAGCTCTCCCAGGTGCATAATGGACTTTGTGTTTTTAAATCAATTGGATACACTAAAGAAGGTGCTTTGACATATGCTGGCCATGCTGTGAAAATCTCGAGGGAAAGTAGGGCTTTAGATAGTGACCCAGATTTGAGCAGCAAACAACCTTCTTTACCAAACTTGCAGCTTGGATAATCATGTCCTAAGATTTAAAGATGGAATATAGTGTGGTAGTGAGGAATTTGACTTCCTATGTACCACTTACCTATTATGTGATCCTGGCCATGATAGTTAACATTTCTGAGTCTCAGTTATTTAATTTCTAAAATGGATATATATAATCATGGTAACTATGATAATAACATTATTTTGATGTTTAAGGGAGATAAGCCATGTAAATAATATGGAATAATCTCGGCATGTAGAAAATGTCCAAAAATGCTACCTATTATGAATACTGTCATCTCCCCTCACTGATCTGGCTAAACTCAGGTTTTCTTATACAGAATTTTCTCAAAGCAAAGAGTAATTAAAATGTTATTTAAATTTCATACAATCCTAACTGGACTCCCCTGGTTTATTCAGGTGGACTGGGGTGAAACCTGGACATTGGTTTGTTAAAAAACAAAAAAACTAAAAACAAAACTCTCCAGATGATTCTGAAGTGCAGCACAGGCTGAGAAGCAGTCTTGGCATCTGATTTTATTTTAGCTGCTCTCCTAGTAGCTTCCAGCTGCCCCTTCAGCAATCTAGTCTTCAGGCTTATCTGAGACCCACTTCACAACTGCTCAGATTCTAGACAACTGCCTTTTGCTTTCACACTTTTTGTTTTTCTTGTCCAAGGTAAACATAGATTATTACTTTTATTTAATTGTTTTTTAAATTATCATTTTTTTCTAATTATAAGAATCCATGTTAACTTTGGTTCCCCACCCAGAGATAAATACTGCAACGAGTATATTACACTTTCATCTAACCTTTGGTTTGCACCAATGTGTGTAAAAATGCAAGTTTTAAAATTGCAGAATTGATTTTGAAATCTGCTTTTTTTGCTTAACTTTTTGTCAGAAGCAAAGTCTCATATGCTAAGGATTTTTGAAAGCATAATGATTTTTTCTTGTTCATGATTCTGACATCTCTCACTGTATTTTACCATTTCTTTATTATCAGTTTTATTAGCTCCCTAGGGCTGCTGTAACAAAGCACCACAGACTGGGTAGCTTAAAGCCACAGAAATTTATTCCCCCTGTCCTGGAGGCTGGAAGTCCAAAATCAAGGTGTAGGCAGGCTTGGTTCCTTCCAGAAGCTCTGAGGGAGAATCTGTTCCATGATGCTCTCTTAGTTTCTGACAGTGCCTGACAATCTTTGGTTCCTTGACTTGTAGAAACATCACTGTAATATCTGTTTCTGTCTTCATATGGTGTTCTCTCGGTTTCCCGCTGTGTTTCTATGTCCAAATTTCCTTCTTCTTATAAGGACACCAGTCACTGGATTAGGATTCACTTTAATATAGTATGACCTCATCTTAACTTGATGACATCTGTAAAGACTGTTTCTAAAGAAGGCCACATTCACAGGTTCTAGGGGTTAGGACTTGAACATATTGTTTCAGGGGACATAATTTAATCCAAGGGCATCAGCCAATTGTTTTTTCACCCATCTTTTTAAGGAACCAGAAAAGTTTTAAAGCTTCTTGTTATTTCTATGTGTCAGCTCTCTATAATCTCCCATCCAGCTGAGAGTTCAGACAGGTGCTGAAAAAGCCAGGCCAAGGACAAAAATGGAGGGGAGGTCAATTTCTGTCCTCTCCAGACACCCACCTTCCTTGGGCAAGCAGGAAGAGGCAAGCTCTGTGGGGGTAGCCCTAGGGAAGTGCAGGAGGGGACAGATAAGGAAGGGATGGAAGCTACAGGTGGTGGCAGGAGCAGGGCTGAGGGCTTCCTGCAGCTGCTCAGCCACCTGGCTGGACAGCTGTTCTCCCTATCGGGGAGCTATGTAAGGCAAGGACTGCTTGACTTATCACAGCCTTGCTTAGGATGCCAAAATGCCTGGTCAAACCTGTCAATTCAGTTTAGCAACTGTTCTGAGGGCTGGGGAGAGTGGGATTGGAGGTGTAGAGTCACCAAACTGGTTGTTTATAGTGACTGTCCTCTTTAGACAAGAATTGACCCAAGTGTACCAAATGCTACTGATTCAGCTGGGATGGTTTAGCGCAGGGGTCACTTACAACAGCCTGCAGCCCAAATTTGGTCTGCTGCCTGCTTTGTACAGGGAGCTAAGAAAGGTTTTTTTACACATGAACATTTGCAATTATTTGGTCATAGGGAACACTAACTTTGAACCCCAAATAAGCAAAATGTTATCCCCACAAATGAATTTCATGCTTCTCATTATTAGATCTGTATTATAAAAAAATCATACTCAATGATTATTATCATATTTTGAATTTGATCAATAAAAATTTTGTGGGAATTGGTTTTCTATCTTGTCAGCTAAGTACCTAAATTATAGATTCAATTTTACTTCTTGGCTGCAAAGTCTACAGTTTAATCCCTGGTCTAGTCAGGTAGCCTCAAACACCAACAACACACACCAGAGAACGCTGAAAGGCTCTTAGAAACACAGATTGCTGGGCCCCAGCCCTGGGGTTTCTGATTCAGTGAGTCTGGGGTGGGACCCAGGAAAGTCCATTTCTAGCAAGTTTCTAGATGCTGTGGATGCTGCTGGTTGGGAGCCACCTTTTGAGAACCTCTGGTTTAGTCAATCAATCAGTTAACGAACATTGCTCTAAGAAGCAACATCTCGTAGTGTTCACGAGACTAGGTGCGAGAATCAGAACGGCATCATTGCTCGATTCTGCCACTAACTCACTCTGTGATATTGGGCATGTTATTTACGTTTCCTGAGCCTTCTCATTTTCTCGTTTGTAAAATGGGGATAATGCAAGTTGCCTACCTCACAAGGGTTGTAAAGATTTAAATGAAATCAAGCTTGTAAAGCTGTTCACACACATTGGCTAGTTTTCAAACCCCTGCCCTCAGACAAACTTACAATTTGGGGCTGTGGAAATGAGACTAACTTTAGTGAACAGTACCGAGTGCTGAGGGCTGTGAACAGGAAGCTCAGAGGAACAGTACTGCAGAGCTTCCTGTAGGAAGTGAGGGATGAGCTGAGCATATGAGAGGGGTGGGAAAGCAAGTGGGACAATTTATGGGACTTAGAGATGGAAATGAGATTGGCATCCTTTTTGGACAGAGAGGATTTCAGACTGCCCAGTGGGTAGGAAGAGCTGCCAAGTGGTATGGGAGGCAGAAGAATAGTTGTGCCAGCTTCTGGAGGTCCAGTGAGAGTTTCACGGTGCAGATGTAGTGTGTGTGGGCAAGACTTTGGAGTCCTAAAAAATGCTCCTGGGATTTCATTAAAACTTGGGAGGTTGGGGAAGCTGAAATGCCCTATTTCTCAAACCCCAGCTCCACTTCTTGGGGCTGCTCAGTGGGCGGGCCTCATCCCCATGTCTCCATTCTGTTTACCCCACATGCATTCCTGTTGTTTGGTTAGAGCTGCTGCCTGGCAGAGAAGCTTGGGAAGCTCTGCTCTGTCTTCTAAGAAACAGGAAGTCATTATTTGCCCAAAGCAAACAAACTCACAAACTGCAGGGTTCATGTTCAGTCCAAAGCTGGAGTCCCAGGAGGTGAGCGTGTGGGCCGAGGTTGTGGGGATCTGAGCAAAGAATCCTTTCCCTTCCCCCCCTCCCCTGGCCACATCAACAACTGCCATCTTTTCATAGTAGTGATTTGCAGGAAACCTGAGCTAAGTAATCCACACACAATGTATAGATGCTGAGCTGCGCTTTCTTCCCCAGACAGCATCCATTCCCAAGTGAGGCTTTTCTTCCCATGACATCAGCAAAACCATTTCCATTATTCCTGGAATTGGAGGATAATTAACCTTCCACATGCCCTGTTTCTTTCCTCTAGGAAAAAAGAAGAAGGGAATGAGCAAGTATTGGAAACCCACTGTGTGCCCTGCCCTGTGCTTGGCACCAACCTTGCCTAGGCTACTTCACTGAAATCTTGCAACAACCCTGTCAAATAGGCACTATTGTTTGCAATCTACAGATGAGAAAAAACCAAGGCTCTGAAAGAATGGGTCACTTTCTCAATGTCACTGAGTAGAGCTGCCGTTTGAATTCATGTCTGGCCAATTCTGCATGCAGTCAATGCCATGCGGTTCCCCGTTACTTTTAGAGTTCCTGCTAAGCCTTCTCTCCCCCCTAGACCTCCTTGAAAAACTGTTGTTTTTAAAAAGTCCCATTTCTTAAAAAATGGGACTTAACAGCTTTTTGGCAGCATTTGTACTTCATGAGGCTGATGAGATAGACCCTGCCTTACTTAGGTGGAGCTTGCAGGAGAAAATTTTGAGAGAATGGTGGCCCTTGAAGAACATGTCATATGAAAAGGATGCTTAAAAGGACAAAGTCAACCAGATTCACTATTTACCTTATTCAGGCAGAGCAGAGGGAGGCAGTAGGTAGAGGGGAACTGTGGGAGGACATCCCCAATCTCCTGGTGGTGTGGAGAAGGCCCGTACCTAACCTGGGCTTGTATAAACCATGTATTCAAAGCACGACTTTTTAAAATATATAGAGCATGGCGGCCTCTGGAGCCAGAATGCTTGGGTTCAAATCTTGGCTTTGCAATTCACTTGCTTTGTGCCTTTTCAGCACCTCAGTTTCTTCATCTGTAAAATGGGGAAGAAATAGTTCCTACTTCACAGGGGTGTAAAATGCTTATAAAAAGGGCCTGGAACATGTGACCATGGGACTCAGGAGCTGCTGGAATGCAGGAAGAGGGAGCCTCCCCTCCCAGCCTGGGAGTGAGGGGCCCCTGCCCAAACCTGAAGCTCTACTGGCTCCCTGCCCTGGACCCATCCCAAGACCCACACAGATCAGCTGGGTGTGATCTCAGTAAGGCCAAATCTTTCTTCTTGACAGATCTTTGGCCTATTGTAGCAAAACCTCTCAAGCCAAACCCTTGAAATATTTAAGTATGTTTGTTCTAAACAATTAATTATTAATGAGTCATAGTCTTCAACATTATATCAGTTTCTCCATCCAGGCTTTAAGATGAAAAGCAGGAACTGCAACCAAGATTGGAAAATGAAAAAGAGACAAAAAGATCTCTTTTGTGCTCATCTTCTCCAACTTTATAGCAACCCCCTCCCCACCTGGCTTCTCATGTTCTCTGTGGTTTGCCCCGCCTGGCTTAGGTCTTCTGCCACAGGGAGGGCCCAGCTGATGGGTGGAGTGTTATGAACCTGGAGCTGTGGTTGGCATGAGTACCTGAGAGACTGAGGAGGGACTCTTTGAGATATTACCTCTTTACCTCTACCTGAAGAATTCTTCAATTAACAAGACAATACTTATATAACAAGCTGAGTCTTCATAATGCTCATTACTGGTCAATAACTATCATAATAATAATAATAATAATATCAATGATGATTGCAATTTTTTATGCTTACTACATCCCAGGCATGCTGCTAAGCATGTAAGTATGATGTTATCAGTGAGGTCCTTCTATTGCAAGTGATGGAGAACCCAGACACAGCAGATGCTGCTGGTGCCCACCATACCCTCTTGGCCCCATCATTTCTGTGTCTACCAACTCAACTTCCAGCTGCCAGCTCCTGCAACTCTTTGAGGGCCTTTTCTGGAAGCAGAAGTCCACTGCCTATGTGCAGGTCTGGCCAGAGTGGTAGAGAGGTAATGCCCTTCACCCTACCCTGGAGCAGCCCTCAACTAATGACAGATGGAAGCTGGTGGGTCAATACCCCTTCCCTTGGCCTCAGGTGGGACAACTCCAGGGTGGTGTGATTTGCGGTTTCCTAGAGCTCCTCCCCAGAATTATGCTCCAGCTTCTCCCAGTGGCACTGGTGGAATAAGGGACAATGCACTGGCTTCCTTCCCTCTCCTGGCTCATGCCCTGCTCTCCCTCCTCTTGTGTTTCCTGGGGTCATCTCCCAAATAAACTACTTGCAGTAGAGTTTTTGCCTTAGGGTCGGCTTCTGGGGAAAATAAACAAAAACTCCCGAATTAAACTGTCTTAAGGTTAAAGAAAGGAATGTATTAGCTCACGTAATAAAAAGTCTAGCTTCAGGATTGGCTCAATTCAGGGTTCAAATGCTGTTCACTCCCCCACCCCCACATCCACCCCCATTCTCCTCCTCTAGTTTTGTACCTTTCGGTTTTCTAGAAGCTCTCCAGGCAGCTTCAGGGCCACATCATCACAGTGGCCAAACCGGGGGCAGAGCAAGGCCAACTCCTTGATATAAAATCCTGGAGAGAATTGAATCCTATTGGTCTGGACTGGCCAGACATGAGCCATGGGCCACTCTTAAAGCAGTCCTGGTGGCCAGGCAGGTGGTGTGTGGAGGTTGCCCATCCTGAGCCAGGTGTTCTGCCCCTGGGAGGTCTGAGGCTGAGGGTTGGGGAGGGGTGGTTCCTCAGGGAAGAAAGGGAGAGTAGTTACTCTGGAGGGACCTGGCTGGCAAAAACAGCAGGTAGCCACCCATATTTATGCACTGTGCATTTCTTCACCTGTAAGTTGGCTTTCTGTCCACTCACAGGTGAGCCTACCGAGGCTTGGGACAGTTATTTGTCCAAGGCCATTCAACTGAAAAGGGGAAGAGTGACCTGGGCCCCCTGATGCAGCTGTTTCCAGCACTCTTTCTCTGGTACCTATATTGACTTAAATGCATTTTAACTTAAAACTCATGAACATGCATTTATTTCCCATCCTTTTGCTTTAGGACCAAACCTCGTTTTTCAGTGTGGACTCTACTTATTCCAGATTCCCCCATCCTTATGGTATAAAACATTCTTGAAATACCTTGTCTATGATTTCTAACGTCAGTGTCTTTAGATGGAGAACTTAAAATGCTTGGTAAACAATCTGAGTCTGGAATTCTTTTAGATGTTCACATGCCTCTCCTCAATCTTTTACATTTGTCTCCCTCCATTGCTATCTAATTTGACAGTAATCTTTTTTGGAAACTTGCCTTCATTGAGCTTTTCCAAAGCAATCAACTTAATTTTCATGGAAACAAAAAGTTCTCTCTCTCTTTCTTTTTTTTTTTGTGTGTGTGTTTTACCAGTTTACAGGATAGTTAATTAAATTACTTGATCACAGTGACACACACAGCTGGCATTGGTAGGTTTGGGAACACACATAGCCGACTCTTGGTTGGCATGCAGCTCAGCTGGCAGAAGACTGCCCAGGCTTCCCAGAGGGATGAACTGCAGCTGAGAGGCTCTGCCTGCTGTGGCAGCAGAGGAGAGACTGGATGGAGAGGAAAGGGCTTGTTAGCCAACTGGGCCAGTTGCTTGGGGGAAGCTGTCTGGGAGCATTTTTCCTGGGATATGAAAGGTGCTCCGAAGTGGTGACTGCTAGGAGCCGCCACGGGTGTTAGCTACAGAACATTCCTTCTGTGCAAGCATTCCTGCCTAGTGCTCTGAGGATGTGCGGGAAGAGAGAGAACCACATGCCTTGATTATCCCTAAGGCTGCAGAAATGACTTGTCTCTCATTTGATTGAGAGCTTCAATGTCAAGCAAGAACTAAGGTTGGGAAGGTTCTGTGACCTTGTGACTTTTCCGGTGGTCTCAGAGTATGTATGCACTTGATGTCCTTTTATGTGTATTGGTGAATAAGGGACATTTATTTAAGGTCATCACTGCCTATGTATGCTTTTGTGTAAATTAGAAAAAGCTATTCTCTTTGGATGGATGAGTTAGAAAAAGGTGCTCTCTCTGGACACATAAGCCCTCTTTTCCAGGCCAACACAGCTTCTTGGCAGAGCACACAGCTTGGCTGGTGGGGCATGAACTCAATTGCCACCTTCCTCATCTCCTCATCCAGGTGCCTTTAGGCAGTGCACAAGCTGTACAAAGGCCGGCCTTTGCAATGTTTTAATCTCTTATTAGTCCCTGGAGTTCTAGGCTGAGGGACAGGCTGCAGTAGTGCAAGTGTGGAGGATGTGTCTCTACCAGCAGCAGCAGTAGCTGCAGCTGCAGCCCTGGAAATTTGCTAGAAATGTAAATTCATGGGTGCTGCCCCAGAACTGCTGAATCAGAATCCCTGGGGATGGGGCCCAGGCATCTGTGTTTTAGGGTTCCCCCTAGGTGAGTCTCATGCTTGCCAAGGTTGAGAAAGACCGCAGTCCCTGAGCCTGACTAAAACTGCGAGCACAGTGGAGCCTTCCCAGTTGGTGGGTTTGGGTCCATCTCAGCCTCGTTCCCCTGGCCCCTGGGAGCTCCCACTTGTGCTGGACATGACTTGTGAATATCACCACTGGGCTTGCCTCAACAAGCACAGCCCCTGCATTTCTCATGACATTTTTACTTCGTGGGAATGAGGAAAACTATTCACTTCCTGGAGCAGAGAAGTCTGACTAACCCTAGGCAGAGCAGGGCCTCACGATCTAGAGGGTTGAGTGACCCTCAGAGTTGGGTGGAGAGGACACAGGAGTCTGAGTGAGAGTGTTTAGGAATGCGGGGAAGCAAATTCTCACACCATGGGCTAGTGCATCCTGCTGCTGGTGTCCTTGAACAAAAGCAGAGGCTTGGGGGATGTTCAGTCCTTGCTTCCCCAAAGAAAACAGCTTCTTTATTCTCTAGGACCAGACTGATGTCCTTGTGAGCCCAAGACCATCTCTCCCACCCCATCCCATTCCTCCGAGCAGCACAGATAAAACGTGTTTTGTCAGTGCTCTCTCTGTCCTGCTCATTTTAAACTGTCTTCGTCTTGTAGACATTTTATTTCTTTCAAGTTTGAGCCTCTCTGGAGGCTGCTTCGTCTTTCTGCTTCCTTCTTTCTGAAATGGCGTGGAGGTGGGGAATGGAATTGTGGCCATTCATCAGCTCAGTGTCTTGAGGATGATGATCAGGATTATGCAGGCAGAATAATGCCTCCCAGAGGCAGAGAGACCAAGGGTGGAGTTTAGACCACCAGAAATCTGTGTTAAAAACTCAGTGAGGTCTAGTGCACACTTTAGTATTTAAAGCAATAGGAATTAGCGGCACAAAAAGCAAAGCAAAACAAAACAAAACTCTTTAAATGTGAAAAGAGGAAGAATTGGGCAGCTTTGTTCTCCTTTCAAGCTCCTGTGAAAAGAACTTTGAAAGGAGTTGATTACATTGCAGAAATTGAGAGAATTTCCCTACCCTCCCAAAGTGCTGGGCTCAGCCCACATACCCCCAGAAGGTGCTGAGACCCTAGTGTCCACCAGGGAGCACTGAATCCTGTGCTGGACAGAGTGTTTTGTTATTAGAGAGCCCCGGATTCAACAAGGACCACCATTTACATACTTACTGTGTGACCTTGATTGAGTTTCTTAACTTCTCTGAGCCTATCAGTCAAATTCGACAAGTTACTACATGGTAATATCAAATAGGTACATGGTACAGAGGCAGTGTAAGAATTAAGAGGATGGAGCGAGGTGCTGGCACCAAGTAGGCATTCAAATGTTAGCTCCTTTCCTCCACTAATCACTTGTCTACACAACATTCCTTATGTTATGTTATGTCATGTTATGTTACTCTGTGGGGAGGTCTAGTGAGTGATGGTTAAGAGTTGGTGCTTGCAGTGAATAAGGCTGGAATTCTGCCTCCCCGTGTTTCCAGCAGTGTGAACGGGGGTGAGTTGCTTAGTTTCTGTAACCCTCAGTATCTTCCTTTGTAAGAGCAGAGGTCACCTTAGCACTTATCTTTTTTTTTTTTTTTTTTTTTTTTTTTTTTGAGACGCAGTCTCGTTCTTTAGCCCAGTCTGGAGTGCAGTGGCGTGATTTCCGCTCATTGCAAACTCTGCCTCCCAGGTTCATGCCATTCTCCTGCCTCAGCCTCTCGAGTAGCTGGGACTACAGGTGCCCGCCTACTTTTTTGTATTTTTAGTAGAGACGGGGTTTCACCGTGTTAGCCAGGATGGTCTCGAGCTCCTGACCGCTTGATCCACCCACCTCGGCCTCCCAAAGTGCTGGGATTACAGAGCACTTATCTTGAACAATAGTTGAGAGGATAAGATAATGTGTACAGAACTGTGCTTAGAACAGTGACTGGCACATAGTTATATATGAAAGCTACTAAGATAATGATTGTATGTAAGCATGGAATGCTTCAGTTGTCATGCATGGAGAGGCTGTTCCAGGTCCTTTGTTAGGTGCCAAGGACACAAAGAACCAAGGAGCCACAGTTCGGGGCTGTGAGGATCATCCAGTCTAGTTGTGGAGACAGAAAGTTAGGCAGGTGTTTCTTTCATCTTGCAGCAGGTGAATGATGACAGCTGCAGGCCAGGCCAGAGCACACAGGAGAGTGCGCAGCAGCGGGAGGCAGGGATGCAATGGAGGGACCGGGTGGGAATGACGGTCCAGGCAAGGCCGGTGCAGAGGCGCAGGCTGGGAGGCTGGAGTGAGCAAAGCAAGTCGCAGGCGTTGGTGGCTGGGAACACAGTTGGAGACCCTGGAACCCATCCAGAGCTGAGGCAGAAGAGGCAAGGGGGAAGGTGAGCTGGATTATCAACTTCAACCAGCAACCATTTTTGTCTATATCCTGAGCCCCTACAGCAGTGCCTGGCACTTGGAAAACAATAAATAATTGGTTGACTAAAGGAAAGTGAAAGAAGAGGTTACAATGGAGGCAAGAAGAGATAATGACCCCAGTAACACCTGTGAGGGAGCCAGAGAGGGGAGGCCCTGAGCAATGGGTGGAGGTGGTGCCCAGCCTCCCCTCTGACAGGAGGCGGGAGATGAGGGTATGTGGGAAACACACCTGTGGGGCGGTGGTGAGGGTGGGGGAGGAGGAGCTGATGAGGGCCTGCCTCAGCCCTTGGCGAGCTGGGAGGTGGAGCCACCGCCCTGCTGGGGATGAAGGATAGCGATGGAGGGGAGCGCCCTGGGGGAACGCCTCCATTTTGAGTTGGCGGTGACGAGGAATGGGAAGAGAGCTCCCAGGGACTGGGAGGCATGACTGAAGGGCCAGAACAGGTGGACGCTGGAGTTGGGGGGGGGGGCACCATGGGCGCCACACGGTGGCACTTTTCTCTCGCATACCTCACCTGGCTGGTGTGGGCGCAAGGAAGGGGACTGGGGGTCCATCAGAGCTTACTGTGGCACCGGGCCAGTGTGATGGAGCAAGCAACAGGCCACGGGGCCTCGGATGGGGAGGGAAAAGCAGAGAGAAAGGACCCAGCCACTTCCGAGAGGAAGGAGGTCAGGAGGCTAGGAGGCTGAGGCCAGAACAGCAACAATGGGGGTTCTATTTCCTCTCACAGATGGAGGTTTCTTGCCTTTGCTGGAATTCTTCCCCTACCACCATCTCTGTATGTACAATTTTCTCATCCTTCAAGGCTTCACTCAAATGTCATTTGAACTTCTCAGAGCTAAAATTGCTCCCTCTGTTGAACTCCTATCTTCCTTAGGGCTGTAATTATTTGCCCATCTCATTCTCATCTTTCTCATGTACGCTCCTGAGGACCACCTCGGGTTTCAACTCCACTGCCCCCACGGACGCTGCTGAACTGCTTCTTGTGCAGGGCAGGTAAATATTTGTGACATGAAACCATCACTTCTAACAGAATCAATTCTATGCCTGATTGATGTTCCCTTAGAATTAAAAAAATAATTCTATCTGTATATTCTCTTTCTGTAGAAAGGCAATGTTGCATGAGAGAAAGCATATACATTTTGAATCAGGGAAACGTGGCTTTCCTTATTGGGATAATGCACTGATGTCCTAGTGACCAGAAATGATATGTAAATTAGCAAGGCATGCACTTGTGCATATCATAACAGATCACAAAAAGACACCCCTTGCTTTGGGATGGTACAGACGCCACAAAGACAAAGAATTTGCGAGTGGATTTCAGTCCTCACGTGCCTTGCAGCCAGACACCTTTATGCAGAGCACATCTGTAAATTGTGGCCTCCGTAAAATATCTGGCATACAGTAGGTATTAAATAAAAGTAGCAATTATATTTATAGTTATTATTAGTACATCATTATTATTATTATATACAGTACCCACCTGGCATTGCATGCAGACAGATCCTTGGATTAATATTCCTCTGCAGTTGAAGTTTTTCTATTTTAAAGATTTAAATCATAGGCACACAGTAGCACAGTCTGTCTTGAAGAAGAAAAATGAAAGGCTGTAGTAAATGATGCTATTAGAATTATACTTTCCTCATTATAGAAGTAATATGACCCTGCTTTGGGGCTCCAAGCTCTCACTGATGCTGAAATTTAAAAGACAGGGTCTAGACCAGAACCCCAGAGTAAAAGGAGTGATTGTAGGAAGTCATATAAATGGATTTGATCTCTTGTTAGTGGTCCGTATTCTCTTGGTAGAGCTAGAGAAGTCAACTTATTATCAATAAAAAAGAATAAACACTTTATAGGAAGCTATTTTCTCTGTCACAAAATGTTTTATATGCCTGTCAATAATTGTAACTGTTAAATATGACATATTGATGAATACAGTGGTACAAAAGGATGCTTTTTTTCTGATTAGGGTGGAAAGATTTTATAGTCTTTATTTTATGGATGGAAGTAATCCAACTCACAAACTTCAGCTATCTATAATCTTCTATGGGAAGGCAATAAAAGAAAAAGAAGAAAAAGAAAATTCTGAAAGGAGCTCTTTCAGCTAAGAGCCCAAGCCTGTGGAACTTGCCCTTCTCACAACTGGCTCCTACGGCTGCCTGGTGGACCTCAGAACCATTGCAGCCCTTGGTTCTTTGTCAGACCTGCGGGTAGGGTACACATAGTGACTGTATGGTTGAGGGGCCCATCCTCCTGGGCACCGGCATTTGTCTCTTACTCGCTCATGGAGATAAACTTGGCTGTCTACTTGACCAGAAGTGGCAGTTGGAATGTCTATGGGTGAGAACAGAGAAAGCCAGAGATTCCTGCATTTGATTGTTAGAAAGACAGAGAGAACCACGTCTGGTTCTCTCTACAGAAAAGTTGTAAGAACAGTGCAACAAACAACCATTGATCCTTCTGGTGGATCCACTGGCTGTTACTATTTTGCCACATTTATTTTCTCTGTAAATGTCCCTATACACATACATATATACATTTTTATTATTATTTGCTAAGCCATTTGAGAATAAGTTGCAGACATCGCAACCTTTACTTCCAAATACTCAGCATGTATCTCCTAAGAACGAGGGTGTTCTCTTAGAAAATCACAATGCAATAATCGAGTTCTTGACCTTGTACATGGATGCAATACTATGATCTATCTTGCAGTCCTCTTCAGTCTCCTTTAATCTAGAACAGTTCCCCAGTCTGGCTTTGTTTTTGGCAACACTGACATTTCTGAAGGGTAGAGATGTTGTTTTGTAGAAGCCTTTTCAGGTTGGGTTTGCCTGGTATTTCCTCACGATTTGATTCAGGTTGTGCATGTTTTGGCAGGAATATCACAGAAGTGCTGTTCTATCCTCTTCACTACATCATATTAGGAAGCACGTGATGTCAGTTTGTCCCATTAGTGGTGATATTAAGTTTGATCTTATGGTTTAAGTGGTATTTACCAGATTGCTTCACTGCAATGTACCCGGTACCCCTTTGGAATTAATGAATAATTTGCAGGGAGACAGCAAACGGGTTTTAAACTAAAAACACTTTCACAGTTGAATAGTGTTGATCACACTTTAGAAACTCAAGCCCAATGCTGCTGTTGGCAAGAGGAAGTTATAAAAATAAAAGTCTTCTCCCTCTTCAAAACTAGAAAAAGAAAAGTACTTTCAGGAGAAGGAAAAAGCTTTTCCCTTTTTAAATTTGGAAGTCAGAAAACACAGAGAGGGCTATGGGTAAAAACAGGCGAAAAAATGGGAACTGAATTAAAATACTTCTGACTTCTGGCGCTCACCCAGAGTAAATGAACAGTGTGCATGCACTCTGAAAAGATAGAAAATGCCATATATATATATTTATATTTGATGTGATGGGTGCAGAGTGGTGGTTGCTCCCAGCCAGGTCATTTCAATAACAACAGGAGACCATAGTTACTGCTGAATGGCATCTTTCAGGCTGAAGAGCTTCCGCAGTCTCTCCACTTCCATACTGATTAGAAGTGCTTGAGATACATCATAACAGTGTCAGTGCAGTGTTTATGGGGGAAATTGTCGCTGTCTCTCGCTTGTGGAAGGTGACATAATGGGATTTCTTCCCTTTGTCCTGGTGACAGGATGATGAGCACTGTCTGGGCTCCAGTTCGGCGGGCTTTGCCATTCAGGCATCCGGCGCAGCTGACAAGCCCGAGGATCGATGGAGAAGGTGAGTCCTGTCACTTGGGGGGAAGGGGGAGGTTCAGCAGATGGTGGGGAGCCAGTGGGTGCCCCCAAATTCCTGTGTGAAAGAACACTTAGAAATGCTGGTCGACTGAACGAAAGTAGGCGGGGCTAGACACCAAAGTTGAGGGCAGGGAAGCGGCTCCAGTCTGTTTCCTGGGAGGTTTCTGAGGCTCTGGGCCCAGAAGATTTAGGGGATTGGTACCCAAGGTGCCTTTTTCAGGGTTGGTGTCTAGGTACAGATTCAAAGCATCTTTACCCCTTGTCAATTCCTCCCCTACTCCCCAACCCCAAGTCACTGACATGATTTGTCTGTGTATTAATATTGTGTTTTGTTCCAGAAAGGTTTTAAGAAGTGTTGGTGTGATATATTATTAATAGCATTGAGCTGCACATTTCACTTGAGACAAATTAAACAATGTGTACTGGAGTGAGGGGTATGTGGAGGGAGGGAAAGAGAGAGAGAGACAGAGATCCCTTCATTCACCTTGTCATTTTTCCCAAGTGAACTAGACCATCTCTACTAGTACCACAGGAAAAGGGATGACATAGCAGTAAAACAAACTGGAATAAAATTAGTTCACTGCGAGTGCTTAGGTCCTGGTTATTTCAGGAATTTTAAAAGATGATTTTGTGATTGCCAACCTCTGCCTTGATTATTTTGATTACGGCAGAAGCTTCTGAATGGTCTCCCTGGCCAGACTTATACTTTCTAGTCCACTTTCTAACTTGCCGCCAGAGTGAGATTTCAAGCACAAAGACCTGGACAGACAAGTCCTCACATGAACATTTCATGACAGCCTATTACTGTCTAAAGACAAAACTCCCTGTGATGATTTGTAGTAATAATAATACTAGCAGCATAGGACTAACATTATTATTATGATCCTACATTTATTGAGCCCATGCTATGTGCCAGGTACTGTACTAAGTGCACATATTATTTAATAAATCCCTTATAACAACCCTATGAAGTAGTTACTATTAGGTATTCCCATTTAACATGAGAAACTGAGGCTCAGGAAGTTAAGTGACTTGCCCAAGGTCACGCAGCTAGCAGGTTGTTGAGCAATGTCTGGATGAGTTTAATTCCAGAGTCTACACTGATCTCCTTAAGTCATGCTTTGCCACCCGGAGGTCGAGTGTCTCCTGGCCTTTGCATAGAGCAATGCTGATAATAGCTAATATTTAGTGGGCATTGAATATGGATGAGGTACTGTTTTTGCACTGATTTGACACTGATATACATAATCAAACCTTGCAACAACCTGGTGTTTGAGGGAAGTGCTGTTATGATCATCTTTCCATTTTACAGATGGGGAAACTAAGGCACACACTGTCCTGCAGGTGATAAGTGGCAGGCCAGGCTTCAAACCCAGGCAGTCTAGAATCAGAGACTGCCCTCCTCATCATCCACCATACCTGGCTTCAGGTGTCCAGAGCCAGGTGTCTACACATGCTGGTGTCTTTCAAGGGATGTCTCTGTTAACAAAAATAAAGTGATATTTGGAAACCTATAAACTGGCAGGGCCCACCAGCTGTCATCTGGTTCTGTCCCCTGAGCCAAATCAAGTTCACCCCTGGTTTTTTGAAAACAGCTAACAGTCTCTGTGGGTGTTAAGCATCCCCCGGGGACAGGGATTCTGCACCTCTCTTGGTTGCCTACCCCAGTGTTTTATCACCTCAGGATGCCACCAGCCAGATGCCTTCAAGGTCTCTCAGCTGGAAAAATGACTATGAATAAAATAAATGAAGCTTTCAGTGATGGAAGCTCCTGATGGAGCTGACAATGGGGTATTTCCCAGCATCTGTCTCCTGCCACTTGGAGATCATCTTTTTATTGCCCAAAGATACTGCTACTGTTTTGTCACTGGCCACTAACCGGCTGGCCGCTCAGGTACTGGAGTCCAGAGCTGCCTCATTATTCAGTGCCTTCAATGTCACACCCCAGACTGCAATACATTATCATTCAAATGAGCCAGCCACAATGGAAGAAAAAAATATGCAAGCTGATTTTTCTCCAACGTCCTTTTCCCAGCACTCCCTAATTACAGTCGGCAGTTGATTGGGACAGTTGAACATGGAGGCTGATGGGGCCAGCCATGGTGTTGCCATCTAAGCAAAACACAAACAATACATAAACTCTCTGTATGCGTTAGGTAAGCAGGATTTTATTCACAGCTCAGTGGTGTAACAATGCTCTGAATTTATCAATGGTCTGTTATAGCATTTCTCTTTTTGGTTCCATATTTTTGGTTCTTTCTCTCTTTTAAAAAATCTGATACATTAGTGACCTTGGCTTATCCCTGTTTCCTGTTTGCCTTGTGTTTCAAAGTGGTTTCATGATGGCTTTTTTCCTATCAAATGCTCAATATTTTTCCAAGGATGAATGAGCTCCCATGCTGTATTCTCTGTGCGTTCATTCATTCATTCATTCATTCAGATAATTAATATTTATTGAACACTTACTAAGTGCTAGAACACTGTGCTGGGTGCTGGGGATATAAAACAGACATTACCCCTGCTTACGTAGCTTTAAAGACTAGTGACAGTGCTCGGTATTTAACAAACACTCACATAAATACGCTTTTGCAAATTATGATAAATGCACTAAAGAAAAAGAAGAGAATGCTCATATTCTTGCATGCAATCTAAGTGTATAAGAGGAATACTGGTCCTCAACACTAATAACGGACACAAAAGATACCTAGTATTCTCCAAATAATATTTTTCTTAGGGTACACGCCTCATACCTTAAAAAAAGTATTAATTTTCAAAGTGGTCTATGTTTTTCTGAGGAAGAATTGGATTATTCATGAAGTTCTTTGACCTCCACAATAATCTCATCAGTTTTCTCTAACCCATTTCATCAGCTTTGATTACTGCTGTGTGATGTTCTGTGTCTCACTGGTGATATTTAGAGCTTGGGGTAGTCAAGTGTTCAGCATGAGGAAGACAGCCTTCCTGTACTCTCATTTGGCAATTTTTTTCTTTCGGTTTTCCCTATGTTCCAGACACTGTCTAATTCAGCTTTCTGTCCTCATCACCTGACACACAGAGTTCACCATCAATGAGCTCAGATAATCTTTAATACATTGTGATGAGCGCTATTGTTTATTCACTAGACAAATATTTATTCAGCATCTGCTTCATGGTCTTGCTGCGCCCTGGAGATCTAGGGGTGAAACGGGTCGAGTCTCTCCTCTCCCAGACCTTAAGGTGCACTGAAATGTATCGTGCAATTACACTAAGGCAAGAAACGTGCTATGACGGGGGAGGCCAGGGGATAGAAAGGGGGCACTTGGACTTGGGGTGGGGGACCAGGGAAAAGTTGTGAAGGAGATGACACCTTAGCTAAATGAAGAGTGTGTGGCTGTGGCCAGGAATAGGGGTGGGGGGAGGAAGAGAGCAGCAGATCTGGAAGTAAGAGAGAAAACCGGATGCCTTTTAAGAATTGAAAATTCTGTGGTTGGAGAATGAGCTGTTGTAACAGATGAGGCTGAAGAGGTAGGGAGGGGTTGGGAATGACTTTCAAGGCCCTGGTAAGGGATCTGATGGTGGAAGGGAGAAGAGAGATCAGGTTTGCTTGTAAGACTGTGTCCTGGGGCTAAGTTGAAGGTGCCAAGAGTTGTTGGGGACCTGTTGCAGGGGTCCACACAGAAGTGGTACAGTGGGGATGGAAGGGCATCAACTTAGAGACATTTGTGAGAAGGAGTCAACCAGACTGAGGGTCTTCTGTGAAATGTGAGAGATGAGGGTGAAGGAAGAGGCCACTGAGGAGGCGGGAAGGGGACAGAGGTAAGGATGTCATCTTTGGACCATGCCTTGCTTTTTTAACTTCTTTTTTTTTTTTTGAGACAAGGTCTGGTTTTATCGCCCAGGCTGGAGTGCAGTGGCGCAATCTCTGCTCACTGCAACCTCTGCTTCCCAGGCTCAAGCGATCCTCCCACCTCAGCCTCCCTAGTAGCTGGGACTACAGGCGTGCACAACCACACCCAGCTAATTTTTGTGGTTTTTATAGAGATGTGGTTTTGCCATATTGCCCAGGCTGGTCTCGAGCTCATGAGCAGAAGCCATCTGACTGCCTTGGCCTCCCAAAGTGCTGGGATTATAGGCGTGAGCCACTGTGCCCAGACACTTTTTCCACTTCTTACAGGAGCACATGCAGAGCTCAGCTGCTGTTTTGCTGTTTTCCTTTTAGAATCTTCAGTCTTCTGCAGCATAATTCATACAACTAGTCTCTTGTTGATGGAAAATTAGGTTGGTTCGTTTTTTACTATTATAAACCATGCCATTGGGAATCTATGGCCTCAGGGGAATTTCTAATAGTGGAATTTCTGGGTCAGAGGGGTTAAGAGACTCACCAATGTCTCCCAGCCAGTGAGTGGCAGAGCTGCTATTCCAATTCTGTTGGAAGGACTAGGTCCGTGGTCTTTCAACTCTGCTGTGCTGTGCCCTCCCAGGCTGAGCAACTGGGACCTTTGAATCTCAATGTTCTTCTCTTGTGGAGGGAGGACCAGCTGGCGGCAGGGGTTGGGAAGTCACTTGGAGAACTTCTTAAACATGCAGCTTGCTGCACCTTCGGCATCAGAATCTCTGGAGACAAGCTTGGAAACTGCCATCTTAAATTATGTCCCTGACACTTAAGCAGCCAGTTGATCTTGATCCTGAGTCCTGAACTGAAACCACTGGCCCCTTCTCAGAGATCTCCAGCTATAAATCTCAGGGTTCAGAACAGTCAGTCCAAAAACAGCATTGCCTTCTGTATCAGTTCCTCCAGAAAGTCAGAGGAGAAGATGGGAATGAGGACCCCTCTCCCATGGCATCCTGTGACACCATGCTGCATAAAGAAGCTCAAATGCCCAAATGTTCCTCTATCTCATGGGCCAGGAGGTAGGAAGTTATGGTGTGGGCTGCCATCCTACTCTATCCCATCCCTCTGCCCCCTGGTAAGGCAGTGTGCTCATGCTTGGGCCAAATTCTTACCTGTGATTAGCAGATCAGCAGTGGGCCTATTCAATGCCATATCTAGCACACACGAAGGTGCCTTTGACCAGGAAACACTTCACTACAAGTAGAAAGAGTCCCAAGATAGAGGTATTTCCTTCCCCTCAGCCTGGGAAGCCACTGCCTGGGTTGTGCCATCCCACACTGTTTACCTCTGGATTTACAGTCTACCAGCTCCATGTTGGAATCACCTGGGGCCGACTGGAAAAGTCCAGATGCTGAGCTCCCACCCAGAGATTCTGATTGAATTGGTCTGGGTGGGGAGGGCAGGGAAAAGTTCCCTCAAGTGACTCTAATGTTCAGCCAGCTTTGGGAACCACTGTGCTAGGTCTTGTGTCCTCTCTCTTGGGGCAAGGTGGGCTATAGCTTCCCTGGCTTCTGTGGGACTGGCCCAGCCTAGCACTGATGTGGGCATGGCCATGGCCCATAGATCGCCTCCTGGGCAGGCAGACAACAGAATGGGGTCAGCTCTGAGACTCTGGCTGCTCCCAGAGCCCATTCTGGAGGAGGTATGTCCGTGCAGACCAGGATGGCCCCCGGCTCCCTCAGTGCCCACACTACCTGCTAGCACAGCTTGCATGCAGCTTGGCCTCCGTACTCACAGGCAACAACCCCTTTTCCTTTTCTGAAATTAGAAAATGTGTAACAAGCACTTGCACTGGTTTCTGTTAGCTACGGAGCAGTGTGATGCACCAGCAGTGTTGCTCATGATTTATGAGTAAAAAAAATGGTTAGGTGAAAAAGTAGCTTTGTCCCCAGAGGGCTCTGTGAAGTGGCACTATTAATTTGGAAACATTAGCCACCATGTTCTGGGCACCCCTACCTTGACTTTGTGTCATAGCTGATGACAGAAATAACAATCAATTGCTGAGTATGTGCCACCATGACCACCTGTCTCATCTCTCTAGACCTCCGTGTTTATCCATCTATAAAATAAAGAGTTGTGCTTTTTTTTTTTTTTTTTTTTGAGATTTTTCTGCTTTTGGTATCCTGTGCATCTCTGAAGGGTAATTAAGTCAACACTGATGATCCTTGGACTGCCCTTCTCATTGGAAGACTATTAGTCACAAATAGCATAAGAACTCAGGAAACATTGAAGCTGAAAGTCAGAAATACTGACTTCTACTAGAAACATATTCAACTCAACCTTTTTGCCATCCCCAGTATGCCAAACAGAGAATGTGAGGGAAGATGCCTTTAAATGTGCATTTCTGACCGGGCGCGGTGGCTCACACCTGTAACCCCAGCACTTTGGGAGGCCGAGGTGGGTGAATCACTTGAGGTCAGGAGTTTGAGACAAGCCTGGCAAACATGATGAAACCCTGTCTCTACTAAAAATAGAAAAAATTAGCTGGGTGTGATGGCACAGCCTGTAATCCCAGCTACTCTGGAGACTGAGGCAGGAGAATAGCTTGAACCTGGGAGGTGGAGGTTGCATGAGCCGAGATTGTGCCACTGCACTCCAGCCTGGGTGACAGAGCGAGACTCCGTTTCAAAAATAAGTAAATAAATGAAAATAAAAATAAATGTGCATTTTCACTACTCTGGAATGAGGAGTTTTTGCAGGGGAACAAGTGCCCCAAAGCCCCAGCTGTCCAGGGGATATAGCGTTCCAAGGGGGGCTCCATGGAGCAGAGGAGTCAGCCTCTATGTTTGGCAGCTATGGGCCCTGGCTGAGAAAGAGGCTGAGGGGAGGCCTCTAGAGGAAAGGGAGAGTGCCCAACTGGCCGGGACATTTGTGTTCCGTAGCCCTTGAATAGATTTTTATCATGGCCTGGCTGGCTCTCTGCCCTCTCAAACCCGAGTGGCAGCTGAGCTGGGAACTCCACGCCTGTACACTCAGCTAGCTCCAGGCTGCTCTGGGGCTGATCCTGGGCTTAGAGGAGTGGGTAAGTAGCTCTCAGCAGATCAGCACTGAGTCTGGCTGTGGGTCCACTCTGGCCTTTCCTCCTGGATTTGGCTCTGATCTCAATTAATGTGCTCTAAGCTGCAATTAATAGAGAACCTCACTGATATTGGTTCTAATAAAGAATACATATGATCTTACATAACTTGATGATCCAGTTGGATAGATACCAGGCTTGGCTGTTTGTTAGAGTAATGACATAATGAAAGACCCATGTACTTTGTGCTTCATCCCTTTGCCATCTTTGATATTAACTTCTTCATCTGGCTGGTAGCAAGATAGTTGTTGCTGTTGCAGGCATCACATGTGGGTGTGATGATATCCAAAGGAAGAGAGACTGTCCCTTTCTCTGGCTTTCTCTTAAGAGGGAGGAAATTTTCTTTCACGTCTCATAGGCTCTGGTTCAGTCACATGTCCGTTGGGATTGCTTGATTGGCTTAGATTAATCATCTGTGGTAGAATGGATTGGAAGAGTCAACCCAATGTTTACCATTATTTCTAGCGTATCTGTTTTCTTGCTTGATAGTGTGAACTGGTTTTCTTGTTTTTTTTTTGGCTCCGTCATCTTCCTCTTTAGCTATTTGCCAATTATCTCTCTTTACCTTCCAGTTCCATTGTTAAAAGCCCCCTCTGAATTTATTGCAGGTGGACATGCCAAATCTAGACTCTATGGAGTCCAGGAATGACAACAATCTCATCTTGTCCATTGTTCCTCTTGGCCTGATCCATCTACCTCCAATTCAGACAGTCTTTTCTCCTGACCCATGCCCACTGACTTCAGGGTAGATGGAACTGAGCTGTTACCAGTGGTAGAATTGTGAACAGCATACAGGAGAGACCCTCAAAACCTAACCTGGGAGTCTGCCAGCAGGCAACCCTGTGGTTAGAGGAAGTTGTATTCTTTTGTGTATACATGTGCATGCATGCAGATACATGTGTGAGCATGCACACAGTGAGCATGGGCTGTGGTGTGCACCCAATTAGACCCAACTGGACCTGTGTACATACCTATCTTCTTTGTCATGCCTGGCTTTGTTGGTCTCCCAGATTCCCAGGCAACTCTTGCTATGTTCTGCAAAGGTTTTGGGGTTGCTCTTTTAAGAAATGAAATTGCCTTCCAGATGCTTCTTTCACTTATTTTTTTTCCTCCACTTGACAGAACTGCCTAAACTTCCTATTCAGGGGCTCTAAAGAGAAGTGTATCATTTCATGCTCCCTTGTTTAGCTTTTCCAAATCTAAAGCCAAAGCTGGCACAGCCACTGATTAACAGAAATCAAAAGCAAAGGCTGGGCTTTTGATGGGAAAAATGCTACATTAGAGAGGGCTGGTTATTTTACAATTGCAGGGTAAGGTCCATAATATTACCCACCACTGAATGGCCATTAGATTGCAAATTACTGGTCACTTTGCTGGACAGCTCAGTCATCATGTAATCATGATCATAATATCCCCCTGTAATGGTCAAGCCCAGGCACCTACCAGGAGTCTGGTTGCTGAGGCGCCAAATTGCTGGGCTGTGTACAGTAATGATTATCGCAGCAGGAAGGAAGAAAAGCTGCCCTGAAGTCCTGGGTGTGTGGCATTCTGTCCTAGTTCCCCGTTAGAAAACAGAAGGGCTGATGAGAATTACTCTAATGTTCCCCCTCTCCAGCGTTCTACTCATTGGGGGTCTAACTTTGTGTGGCTATCAGGTTCACATGGTGTCTTGGGCCAGCTGAGTTGTGAGCTCTGGGCTGACAAGTAGAAAAGGAAGGTTATTATTTTATTCCTAGCCTTTTGCTGTGGTGAATGGTGCCTGTGTGTGTATGTGTGTGCACACCCACATGTGTGTCTCTGGTGATGAGCATTGGCCATGAAACACACAGAATGTTTCAAAGTTATTAAGATGTGTGTGCACGTGTATGACAGAACATACAGGGAAGCCTGTAACTTTTCTATATTTTTAACTTGGGTCCTGGCTTCATATCTTACATGTATGTTATATGTATCCTTTTGTGGTACAAATATGAAAAAGAAAAAGAAGAGGCAAAGCTGATGGAGGGATGAGCTCTTAGCTCAACACTTGGCTGATCTAAGGGTCCCACAGGAAGCAGACGGCGTGCTCCATGGGGCAGCTGGGGAGAGTTAGGCCTCCTAACAGAGGCATGGGCAGGGTCAAGGGCAAACAACAGGGGCTGGTGACAGGAAGAGGCCTCAGTTACTCCCAGGCCCAGGAGTCAAGGGGAGGGAGCTGAGCCTGAAGAAGAGGCTTCTGGGGGAAATAGGGAACCTGACTTCACTGTCCTTTTGCCCTCATTTCTCTTATTACTGCCTTCTCTTGGCCAAACCCAACCAGAAGCCAGAGGGCAAGGGAGCCCCTGGGTACTTTCCACAAAGGGAGAGCAGGTGAGGAAGGTGCCAGGGGATGTAGAGAGGGGTGTGGACATAGCTGGCACTCAGCCTAGCATGTATTTGTTAATAGGGTGTCTAGCCATCAGCTGGCAGGAAGGGACTCTTGGGACCTGCCTGGATTGGGTTTCTAAGGTCTGCTGTCTGGGAGTTACCGTGGCAGGCTATAGACGTGCCCTACCTGCTGTGCCCACATACTTGGTCCATGGGGACAGTGATTCCTCAGCATACACCCAGCTTCAGCTCCTGCCCAGCACTTTGGCTGCCATGCCTGTGGCTTCTGGGTTCCAAGAAATGATATGAGATGTCTCCCTGGCAGTGAGTGCCTTGAGCCAGACCTGGGATTAGAGGAGAGGAGGTGCTTTGGATAAGAACTGGGAGGCACAGTGGGTGAGTGGAGGAGTCTCCCACAGGCTCAGAACCTGGTCGCAAGCCTTCCCCATGGCTTGCAAGGAAGCTGTAGGCAGGCCCTCGTCTGTGTTTCACTTCTCTCTCTAATTTGGTAGGCATCGTGTCCTGCATAATTTTGTAAGGAACTGCATACTCCTCGCCAACCCTCCTTGCCAGCACAGGGGAATGCTAGCTGAGAAGGGAGGGTAAGGTTGGCATGACTTCAGTTCCCCCAGAAAAAATACCATTCCCTGCCCTGAGAACCTGCTTGTCAAAAGCTTTTAGCAAGGCTGAACTAGTGACAGGAAAGGACTCAGATGGCTTTCTGTATAAATAAAAAGAGTAAGGAAAATAGCAAATGCTAATAGTGTGCCTACCCTACCCTAGGTGAGCTCTAAATGCTTTACCTATGTTATTTTGTTTGATCCTCACGACAACTCTATGAACCAGGTACTAAAGCTATCCTCACTTTTCAGATGAGGAAACTGAGGCACAGAGAGATTAAATTACTTGCCTGGTGTCACACAGGTGGTAAACAGTGGAGCTAGGATTCAAACTTGGGCAGGCCGGCTGCAGAATTATGCTCTGTCCCCTTTTCCTTCTTGGCTAACTTCTCCCTAGTAGGTGCCAAGAGACAGGATGTTCCTAAATATGAACGGAGTGTAGAGCTGGAAAGAGCTTTGAGATTCATTTAGTCTCGTCTTTGTGTTCTTACAGAGGGGGAAACTGAGGGTTCCAGGGGTTCAGTGACTGGGTCTCCAGATTCCTGCTCTGGAAACACTGGGCAGCTGAAAGGTGGCCAGCTGTGCCTGGTGATATTCTGGCAATTTTCCTAGCTTTGTTTACCAAGTAAATTTCTTTGAAGCAAAGTTCCTTTTATCCAAGAAGCAATGTGACCTCCAATCTTGTTTTCATAAAACATCTCTGACGTTAGCCACATGAGGCAAAAGCCCTGGAGGTGTTTGTGTTGCCCTTGTGCTCCCTGAATCTGATGCTGTCTCTGTTTCTACTGTGAATAACAGTCAAGCACCAGGCTGTGGGGAGCCTGGGGGCCAGGTGAGCTGGGCATGCTGGGGCACAGATAAAAGGAGATCGTTCATCAATTTCCAGGGGGTTCAGGGGCACCTGAAGCATCTTTGTCTACAGAGGTCCTCGGCCCACCCTGCCAAGTGGCTGTCACAAAGAACAGAGTGTCTTGGGCCATGTGACCATGGGGGAGGGTGCCCAGGCCTCCGAGGGGGCTGCCAGCTTCTGAGCTGTTGATTCCATGACTCTCGGATCCAGCGCTACAGAGAAAGGGCAGCATTCTTCCTGCAGAGGCTTGGTCCAAATGGCCCCATGGCTTTCTTTTCTCCGGGATCAGCAAGGCTACTGTTGAGAGGGACAATCGAGGTTGTTGTCCTGGCCTGGCCCAGAGACACTGCTGCCAGATGCAGAGCTGGCTCCCTGGGGCCATCCTTGCCACAACCTGCCCTCCAGATCGTTGGGTGCTCATGGGCCAGTGCCATACGGGGGCTCTGTGCCTTCCCACCTCCTGGCAGCTGAGGCCTGGAAGGGTAGATATCCCCTGGTCTAACCCAGGTAGTCTGGGGCTAGTGAAGAAGGCCCCCCACTCCTCCCATGCGCCCAATATATTTTAGTTCTCCTCTTGGATACATTAGAATTAAGACAGAGGTATTCTATGCCTAAAGGAGAAATTTTGTGCTACATTGGAAGAGGGTCATTTACCCTTGTTTTCCAAATAGTGTACTCTCAAAGGGATAAGTGTGTCATCCTTGTAGCGTAAGTGACAAAGCAGATAGAGCTTGGTCTCTTAGGGGAAGGAACTGCTATCTTTCCATTTTATAGATGCTCTTTTTTTAGTCCTTGCTCATGACTGTTTTGAGAAGGCTAAACATGGCCTGGACAACATCTACTGTTGTTATAGGGGCAAATGCCTTTTCAAGTTACAGGGAGTGAGTGAGAGATCTCAGGCCTGGGTTTGGTAACTGGGGGAGAAATAGAGAAGAGGTATCAGGCACTGCTTTGGTACAAGGCATTTTAGTGTTTGGTCAAGGGATCCAAGAATTCCTAAATCCTGTCCCAGAATGGCCACTGTCCCCTCAAATGATTTTCTGTCCATCCGTATAGGTCAGGTTGAGCAGGAAACAGATGGCACAGTCAAACTGAGTAATTGGAGGAGATTTTTGCAAAGGGATGACTTATAAAAATGTGAGTAGGATTTAGGGAAATGAGCAAAAGACAGTGTAGTATCCTGAGCTAACAACAGTGGGCACCATTACCACTTCTAGGCCTGCAGGGCCCAAGGAGGATGTAGTTCCTGCATGCTGGAGAGAGAGATGCAGCTCTGGAAGACAGCCTACCAACAGCAGCCATGGCCTGTGGAGGAGAGCAGCCAATCAACCATGATCTGGCCAGGAGGGATCCAGGGTAACCAACCTCATTCTCCTCCCATGCTGCCATTGGCCAGTTCCTCTCATGGGCCAAACCCATCCAAAGCCAGAGAGAGAGTGAGCATGTCAATGTAGCCCAGGGTCACCTTCCTGAGGCACAAGGACAAGGGTGGAGAGCACATTTAGAGGGCTGGGTGGGGTAAAAGGAATGTATCCAGCACATCTTCATGTCACCTGAATCCCATCATATTTGTAATTCCCAGCAAATATTAATATAAACACCCCAAATAGCATGCACATTTGTAGTTTGTGTCATCTCTTCTCAATAATTTTGACTTCTTATTCTCATATTATTTGTCTAGTAATGATTTTCATAAACATGATTTACATTTTACCATTGTATTAAACACGTGAAAAGGTTGTTATATCTCTCAGAATTATGGGACTTTAGTGCCTAATTCAGTGGCTCACAGCTGGGAACAACTTGCCCCCGCTCTGCAGGGAATATTTCTCAGTGTTTGGAGACATTTTTGGGAAGGGTGCTACTCACTTGGTAGACAGAGGCCAGGCCAGTATCCTACAATGCACAGCATAGCCCCCAAATGACAGAATTATCTGATGCCAATGTTAAAGTGCTGAGGTTGAGAAACGTTGCTCTTAGTGGAGAAAGGTTTGGGCTCTGCTAAAGGGAATCAGAGAACAGGTGAAAGGAGAGATGGACTTCTGTGTTTTTTGTTTTGTTTGGGCAGAGGGAGCCTATCTCAGAGGAAGTTTCCATACTCTAGGGAGGATGGCCCGTTTTTGGGCCCAGCTGGGCTCTTTGGGCTCACTCCTTGGGCATCCTGGGTATCGGTTGGACTGCAAGTTTGCGCATCTGAAAAGCCAGACTGGGAGCTCTTGCGGGGAACATCTCGGGCCATGTAGATGACATTCTTAGCTTGCCTGCCCTTTGTGGCTGCTGGAAGTGGTACAGCACACTCTAAAGAACTATTTCAAGATGGTTCAGCCAGACCCACAAGGTCTGGCAGAGTTCTTGCCTTTCCCAGGCTTTGGGGTTCTCTGCATTTCAGCTCAGAGCTCTTAGAATGTTAATAAGTAGGGACTTACAAAATGTCCTGAAATAGTTCTCAGGACACGAAGAAAATGTCCTAGCTCAGAAAGTAAATGAGTGCAGTCAGCTGTCCTTTGTTAACTTGTTGATTAAACCTAGTCTTTGTTTCCTTTTTCTATTTTTTCCTATACCCATTGCGGGGTCATTTCCCTGCCTATTTGGGCCTGTGTTAGAGCAGAGCAGAGGGCAGGCAGAGGAGAAAACTCCACATCAGCCTCCTTTGGCAAGTGGTTAAAAGACATGATGAAAAGATGTAGAAGTAATGACTACAATTACCTGTAAAAATCAGGATTATCAGTTACCCTCGTCATTCCTTGGCTGTGTTATCACTTGAATGATGTTAATACTTATTACATTTAATTTATTTTTTAAGCAAACAATTCATTTACATTGTTTAAAACCAAAATAACAAAGGATTTAGATTAAGCTTGTCCAACCTGTGGCCCAACACAAATTCATAAACTTTCTAAAAACACTATGAGATTTTTTTGCATTTTTTTTTAGCTCATCAGCTATCATTAGTGTATTTTATGTGTGGCCCAAGACAATTCTTCTTCTTCCAATGTATCCCAGGGAAGCCAAAAGATTGGACATCCCTGATTTAGATAAAGGAGAAAAACTCTGTCCTCCCACCTCAGCCTTTCCCTCTTAAAAGGCAACATCCACCCAGAGAGATAGTCTATGCATATACAAACAAGTATGTACATACATGTTTCTTTTATTTTTTCATCCTATACAAATAGTAGTATATTTGCTTTTTTACTTACGAATATGTCTTAGAAATCCTTTCATGTCAGTAAAGAACTTTCTGTTTTCTAAATGGATCTATGGTATCATTTGGTTATACCTTAATATATTTGGCCAAAAGTGACTTGTTTTAAAAAGGCTTCTGAATCTATTTCAAACCAGAAAGAATGTTCAACTAAAAACCCAAGACAAACAAACAAAAACTTATTTGGAAGTTTAGACATGAGAGACTACTTTCTTCTACCATTTTGTAAAGCTTTCATTTTCTCATCTTACTGAGATTTTCAGATTTTTTTCTGCACTTGCTCCTTAACATAAAGCCTCTATGAAATAGCTGTTCAGCACCATAGAATGTCCCAAAGGTTTGGATACTGCTTGTGACTTAAACGGTGTCTATTTTATTACATTAGTAAATGTTTATTATCTTTTCTTATGAAAATCCAGCCTGAGCCAGTTGAATGATACTGACTCCAGAAAAGCCTGTTTGGGCCTGGGACAAGATACTGAGCCTCCCTGTTCCCAGTTTTTCCATTTTTAAAAACTGGATAATATCCTGGAGCCTTAGCAGCTTTAAAGCTTTGTGCTGGGCGGGACCAGCTCAGCTTCAGAAATAAGAGCCTACCTATCTGTACTGTCTTTCTGTGGTACATCCAGGATGCGTGTGAAAGATGAACACATTTTAAGTAAAGAAAGAGCTTGCTGCACTTGGAAGCCAAAGACAGGGCAGGCAGAAGAGCCGTCGGGGTGTACAGCGTTCTGGGGCTCCAGGGCTTTGAAATGCTTTCCAGTGTTGTCACTTGAATGTCGAACACGTTATTCTCAGTGGACACTAAAGAGAAGTACAGGTACCGTGGGCTCCAGGGGGATTCATTATTCAAGGCACAAAATTTCTTTCTCCGGCCTGCAACACATTATAATTCAAATGAGCCCAGCACAATAGAAGAAAAATATGCAAGCAGATTTCTCTCTGTCGTGTTTTTTCCCTCCTCTCTGAAGCCCTGTAATTACAGCAGGCAGGTGGAGCATCTGGGGTGTGGGGGAGTCCACTGTGTTTTTACCTTCCCAGGAACGCGACTTGCCTACCGCATCAATATATTTTATTTTTAATTAAGCGCTTATTGCAAAATCGGAGTCCCTGCACGAAAGCCTGATTCAAAACTTTTTTTTTCCTGTCGTTCTCTGAGATGTCGCTGCTATTACTGTCTCAAATTTCCTTTTAAATTTTGCTGTTTGAGTAAATTAGTACTGGCCTTTCCTGAGCTCTGCAGCTCCGAGGTGGCCCGACTGCGGGGCCTCCACCTCCTTTCCCCCGGTCCCGGGTCGGTTTCTCCGGGCGCACCCAGCAGCGCCACGAGCTGGTTGGGTCCCTTGGCTCCCTCTCCACGGCCAGCGCGGTCATGCGGGCGGGCGGGCCGTGTTCCCCAGAGACCGCCCATCCCGCGGTGGGGGTGGTGGAACCGCAGAGGCCACCGGATACAGCGACCTCAGGCCTCTCAGCGCCCATGGCGGGCCCTGTGGCCCGGGTACCGCGAATCGCCGGGGCTTGGCGGGCTCTGGAGCAGGGGCCTCCGCCTCGAGGAGGCGGCGGGATCTGAGGGGCCGTGGTCGCTGCACTTTGTCCGAGATCCCTAGATTGGCCAATAGGAGACCGGAAGGGTGCAGGGAGGGCCAGTGGGGCCGATGGGCCGGGGCCGGGGACAGGCTGGCTCGAGGTTCGGGGGTTCTCTTCTGTCTCTGACGCCTGCCCCCGAGGAGGCAGAGCTGGGCAGCCCCGGGCCTCCGCCGAGCCCAGCTTTCCTAAGCCGGGAAGTCGGGGGTTCCTGGGCCGGGTGGGAACTGTCGTCCCTGGAGGACCCCGCCCCTGAGATCCCCGCCCCATATCCGGGTGGCGTGGTGGCACCTGGGGTTCCCGAGATGAGAACCGGTGCTCTGGGGGTGACAGGCTTCGGCGGGATCCCTGCAAGCGGGCGGCCCAGGCGGGTGAACTCCCCGGATTCCAGCAGGAACAATCCCAGTTTCCCGCTGCGGGAACCAGGCACTCGATGCAAATGGCTTCCCAGCCACCCGCCAGCCCTGCCCATGCCCGCGCCTCGCGGGGTGGCTCCCGCCTCGGCGCGACCCCCCTGGTTGCTGGCTGCACATCTGCTTCCAAGCCACCCAGAGGCAACTTGAGGCAATGTTGGGGCGGGGGGGGGGGGGTCCGGGAAGATGGAGGGAGACTGAGGCAGCAGCCAATGGGCTGGAATGTCCGGCAACATTTGCAGAGAAGGGGCCACCTTAGGTTACTATGAATCTTCACCAAGCGCAGGAGGGTCAAAAGAGTGTTTTCAGGAAGACCAAAAGGAGGAACGAATACCCACATGTGGCCAAAAGAGGGGCTGAGACTGGACCTGGGGGCCTTGCCTGCCCCATGGAGCTTCCTCAGGCACCCGGCTGCCTCTGTCCATACCTCCACTTTCCTGGGTGCAGTCTTCAGGGCTTGGACCAGTACTGGGGTCTGGGACACAGAGAAGAGACCCAGATCCCTGTAAAGATGGGGACTGATTGCTGGATGGGCCTCGGGAAAAGGCAGGCCTCTATGGGGCCAGTGGGGGCTCACAGGGCAAGACCTGGTTTCCTGCACAGGCCAGAACTTTCTCAGGACAGTGTGGGTGGGTGCTGTGACTACATCCGGACCCACCCATTCTTAACCATCCAGGAACTAGGACTGGGGCTCTATGATGTTTCCTCTTTTACAACATCTATTGTATTTTTCCTTCTCATTACAAAAGCAGTACATGTTTATCACAGAGTTAATGAAAAATGCAAACATACAAAAAGAAAACAAAAACCATATATTCTCATTAAACAAACATATTCTCATTAGCTGGAGGCAAACATATTCTCATTAGCTGGAGGCAAACCTTTCTTGTATATCCTGAGTACAAACACGGTTATTCTGTGGGGTAACTGGCTTTTTCTTTTTCTGAACAATACACTGTGAATATCTTTCCACGTGAACATCCTTCTAATGAATATAGTTTAATAAATATACTCTATTCTTAATGATTCTACAGAACTTTCATTGTAGGGATGCAGTGTGATATTTTCAACGATTCTCTTACAGGGCTTCTAGGATGTTGCCAGTTTTTGTTTTTTGCTTTTTTTTTTTTTTTTTTTTACTTCTGTCCACACTATTCTAAGGTCATTCTCTTGCTGGGTCACTATGCATATCCTTAATTATTTCCTTAAAATCTATTCTTCAAAACAACTGGGCCAACTGTTCTGCATTTTTAAAGTTTCACTACATTTTGTCAAACCGACCTTTAGAAATGTTATGTCATTTCATACTCCCACCTGCAGAAAATGCAGAAGTCTGTTGCCAGAATTCCATCCTTACCAATCATGAATATTAGTCTCCTTTTTATTCTTTTCTCTTTGTCTATTTTTAAATTGGAGTATTCATCTTTTTCTTACTGATTTGTAAGAACATTGTATATGTTCAGTGTATTAATTCTTTCTCATGCATTTTGCAATCTTTTCCCATTTGTCGATTGCTTTTTACCTTTCAATTTACATTTAAAAATGTTGGGCAGTCCATCACAAAGCATATCCACCATGATCAAGTCTGCTTCATCCCTGGGATGCAAGGCTGGTTCAACATATGCAAATCAATAAACATAATCCATCACATAAACAGAACCAAAGACAAAAACCACATGATTATCTCAATAGATGCAGAAAAGGCCTTCGATAAAATTCAACACCCCTTCATGCTAAAAACTCTGAATAAACTAGGTATTGATGGAACATATCTCAAAATAATAAGAGCTAGGTATGACAAACCCACAGCCAATATCATACTGAATGGGCAAAAGCTGGAAGCATTCCCTTTGAAAACTGGCACAAGACAAGGATTCCCTTTCTCACCATTCCTATTCAACATTGTATTGGAAGTTCTGGCCAAGGCAATCAGGCAAGAGAAAGAAATAAAGGGTATTCAAATAGGAAGAGAGGAAATCAAATTGTCTCCGTTTGCAGATGACATGATTGTGTATTTAGAAAACCCCATCGTCTCAGCCCCGAATCTCCTTAAGCTGATAAGCAACTTCAGCAAAGTCTCAGGATACAGAATCAATGTGCAAAAATCACAAGCATTCCTGTACACCAATAATAGACAAACAGAGAACCAAATCACAAGTAAACTCCCATTCACAATTGCTACAAAGAGAATAAAAGACCTAGGAATACAACTTACAAGGGATGTGAAGGACCTCTTCAAGGAGAACTACAAACCACTGCTCAAGGAAATCAGAGAGGACACAAACAAATGGAAAAACATTCCATACTCATGGATAGGAAGAATCAATATCATGAAAATGGCCATACTGCCCAAAGTAATTTATAGATTGAATGCTATCCCCATCAGGCCACCATTGACTTTCTTCACAGAATTAGAAAAAACTACTTTAAATTTCATATGGAACCAAAAAAGAGCCCACAGAGGCCAAATAATCCTAAGCCAAAAGAGCAAAGCTGGAGGCATCACACTACCTGACTTCAAACTGTACTACAAGGCTACGGTAATGAAAACAGCATGCTACTGGTACCAAAACAGATATATAGACCAATGGAACAGAAGAGAGGCCTCAGAAATAATGCCACACATCTACAACCATCTGATCTTTGACAAACCTGACAAAAACAAGAAATGGGGAAGATTCCCTATTTAATAAATGGTATTGGGAAAACTGGCTAGCCATATGCAGAAAACTGAAACTGGATGCCTTCCGTTCACTTTATACAAAAATTAACTCAAGATGGATTAAAGACTTAAACATAAGATCTAAAACCATAAAAACCCTACAAGAAAACCTAGGCAATACCATTCAGCACACAGACATGGGTAAAGACTTCATGACTAAAATAGCAAAAGCAATGGCAACAAAAGCCAAAATTGACAAATGGCATCTAATTGAATTAAAGAGCTTCTGCACAGCAAAAGTAACTATCATCAGAGTGAACAGGCAACCTACAGAATGGGAGAAAATTTTTGCAATCTATCCATCTGACAAAGGGCTTATATCCAGAATCTACAAGGAACTTAAACAAATTTACAGAAAAAAAAAAACCAACTCCATCAAAAAGTGGGCAAAGGATTTGAACAGACATTTCTCAAAAGAAGACAGTTATGTGGCCAGCAAACATGAAAAAAAGCTCGTCATCACTGGTCATTAGAGAAATGCAAATCAAAACCACAATGAGATACCATCTCATGCCAGTTAGAATGGTGATCATTAAAAAGTCAGGAAACGACAGATGCTGGAGAGGGTGTGGAGAAATAGGAATGCTTTTACACTCTTGGTGGGAGTGTAAATTAGTTCAACCATTATGGAAGACAGTGTGGTGATTCCTCAAGGAACTAGAACTAGAAATACCATTTGACCCAGAAATTCCATTACTGGGTATATACTCAAAGGAGTATAAATCATTCTACTATAAAGACACATGCACACATGTTTATTGCAGCACTACTCACAATAGCAAAGACTTGGAACCCACTCAAATACCCATCAATGATAGACTGGATAAAGAAAACGTGGCACATATACACATGGAATACTATGCAGTCGTAAAAAATGATGAGTTCATGTCCTTTGCAGGGATATGGATGAAGCTGGAAACCATCATTCTCAGCAAACTAACACAGGAACAGAAAATCAATCACTCCATGTCCTCACTCATAAGTGGGAGTTGAACAATGAGAACACGTGGACACAGGGAGGAGAACATCACACACTGGGGCCTGCTGGGGGGTGGGGGGCAAGGGGAGGGAGAGCATTAGGAGAAATACCTAATGTAGATGACAGGTTGATGGGTGCAGCAAACCACTATGGCACATGTATACCTATGTAACAAACCTGCACGTTCTGCAGATGTATCCCAGGATTTAAACAAAAAATGTTGTGCAGTCAAAATTTGTAATATTTTAATTTATAGCTTCTGCCTTTGGTGTCATTCTCTAAAGTACTCCCCCACCTCAGGATTTTCTACTTACCCGTACATTACATTCTTCCAGTACTTCCATTGTTTCATTTAAAGTTTTTTTTTTTTTTTTTGAGATGGAGTCTCATTCTGTCTCCCAGGCTAGAGTGCAGTGGCGCAATCTCTGCTCACTGTAACTTCCGCCTCCTGGGTTAAAGTGATTCTCCTGCCTCAGCCTCCTGAGTAGCTGGGATTACAGGCATGAGCCACCATGCCCAGCTAATTTTTGTATTTTTTAGTAAAGACGGGGTTTCACCATGTTGGCCAGGCTGGTCTTGAACTCCTGGCCCCAAGTTATCCACCCATCTAGGCCTTCCAAAGTGCTGGGATTACAGGCATGAGACACTGTGCCCGGCTTGTTTCACTTAAAGTTTTAGTTCATATGGAATTAATTTTGGTATCTGACAGAAATAGGAATCTAAGTTTACTCCCTGCCCCACTCCCTTATCCTCATTGTTAGTCCTGAATCTATTTGACTCTACCATATGCTATGGCCAAGCCCCAAACAAACAGGTCCAGATGGGAAGATTTAGTGTGGGAGACCCTGGCCCTAAGAAGCACTGAGGGAGTGGGATCAGAAACCTTTATAAACAGGAACAGGACCTGTTTTATGGTCCTATACATTGGAATCACATAAATCTGGATGAAGCCTGTCTCTGTCACTTTTACTCCCTGGAATGTGGGACAAATAAATAAGTTACTGAACTTATTTAAACCTCAGTTTTGCATCTGTGAAATGGGTACAATGATAACCCCTACCTCTCAAAATGGTGGTGAGGATAATGTGATAATACGAATGTGAAATGCTTCAGCACATAGCAAAGCATTCAATATAATTAGTAGTAGCGGGTAAAGAGAAATGGAGAATGATGGCAACAGCATGTGATATAGAGATATTGAAAGAAACACAGATATTATCAACAATTAGAGACACAAAGGTGATACTTCCCTGTGCTGTGGTTCTATTTTGAGTCCCAGAAAGTTTATCAGACCAATTAGGAGGGTTTCCTGTGAAAAGAAAGGCTTATAGTCCTAGAGCCTGGATCTACTGGAGCCTGGACTTAAACGCACACAATTCAAAGGAATCCAGTGGCATTTCTGTTCTCCAACCTGTTCCAAGGCTTTCTGATGAACCTGCCTGCGTCGAAGTGAATCAGCTGAGCAAGCTGGCATTTGGAGAGCTCACAGGATGGAGAGCACTCGGGGCTTGTGCTTTAAGTGGGCAGCCATCTCCCTCCTGGCTCGCCCCCAGCTGAGGATTGCTGCACAGAGAAATAGTCACTGGACGTGAGCCAGGGGCAGCAGTCAGCTTAACCAAAGGAATCAATGGACACTGTGTTTTCCCTCTGCAAATGAGGAAAATGACATGGTGAGAAGGCATATGCCTTGTCCAGAATCACAAATCCCAGGGGCAGAAAAGGCAAAGAGAAACGCTGCCTCAGAAGGAGCCATTTCTCATCCCGAGGAAGCCCAGAGCTGGTACTTGGTTAACAAAGGGAACAGAAACGGGAACGCTGCCCTCGAGCTCCCGGGGAGTGGAGGCCCAGCATATTTTTATGAAGCCTGGACAATGAGTAGCCATTCAAAAGGCCGATGCTGCCTCTTCTTAGGAAAGGGCAAATATTTTAGGAATCCCTTCAAGCAAATGCCGGATTGCTTTTTAGGGGAGTGGGACTTGGCTGGGTAGTCAGTATCAAGGGCTTTAAGCTTTGATTCTGAGTTTTGCCTCTGTAGAACAGTGGTTCTCAATTCTGGCTACACATTGGAATTAGATGAGCTCTTAATCCAGGAGGTTGGATTAAATTAGCCTGTAGTAGGGCCTTGACGTCAGTATTGTGAAAAGCTCCTTAGTGAATCCTAATATTCAGATTAGGGTTGAGAAGAAGCTTCCTGTTGCATTGCTCTTCCCAGCTGCATCTCACTTCCCAGCTGATGAGAACTAGGTTACAGGGCCAAACCATGCTAGCAAAATGTTTCTCACACTTCAAGGAATTGTCTGGGGACCTTGTTAAAGTGCAAGTTCTGATTCCACAGGTCTGGTGCAGGGCCTGAGATTCTATATCTTTTACAACCTTCCAGGTGATGCTGATGTTGCTGGTGTCAGGACCACACTTTGAGTAGGAAGAGTCTAGAAGTGGTCCTCATACTTCAGTGAGCACAAAATTTCCCAATGAGTTCCAGGGGCGGGCTCCAGGAATCTGTATTTTAACAAGTCCTCTGGTGAATTGATGTATTTGGTAGTTCAAGGCCACACTTGGAGAATGGGATCAGCCTGCCTACGGTTTTCTCAGGCATTTGTCGTTTTAGCACATCCTGGGCAAATACTTGGCTGGAAGACCACACAGTCAATTGGCCTGGAGTTGAAATAAGCAGAAAGCCCTTGATGCCTGGCTCCCAGGCCTGAATCCCAGCCTGCTGACTCTGGTATCCCTTAACGTTCAGGCCAAATCCCATCACCACAGGAGACCTACAAGTCTTTGCATTTTCTTGGGATAAAGGAACCATCTGTTTAGGTTTGGGTTTTGACTATGAAGTCATTTACCCTGTTCCCTCTTGGAACTGTGACTAATGCATCAAGACTCAGAGCAGAAATCCTGGGAGAATGAAACGCAAAGTACTTTCAAGAGCCCTCTACCCAAGGAAAACCCTCATGCAAGAAGGTGAAAGATGCTGTAGAAAAAGTCACTGCTAGATGTGATTTTAAGGACATCAAATAAGAAGCCTCCACCAAATTAATGTGGCTTTTCTATTTCGATAACATGGCCTGTGAGGTAGGATAAAGTCAGGACCTGAAATGATGGCCTGGAAGGGAATGGACAAATCAGGCACATACTCTCATTTGGTTACTGTTAAACCAATGTTTTTCAAGTACAAGTTATTCAACTTGTAGATGATTCTGGCCTTTGGTTCTCTCTTTTCTCTCTTTGGTTTGGCCATTTCACTGTTTATTAGCAGCCCCACCAAGGGTGGGAAATAGAAATGGACCTCAAATGAGGCAGGGTAACATCTGTGAGTAGGTCTGCTTAGAAGCCTGATGAGGGGGAACAAAGATTTTAATTGTAATTGCAGAAATTATAGAATTCACTTCACTGTGCTGTCTAGGCCACTTTTATATGGCAAATCCCAGCCTTATAACAAGAACAGACCACTCTCCCTACCCATAGTTCAACAATTGGCAGCAATGATTCAGTGGAAAAATTGGAACTTTAAAAATGCTTTATTCTTTCACTCAAGTATACTTATTGCTTTATATGCTTCTTATTCGCATGGTCATCTGGTAAACCTGGTTGTGAAATGGGGACAGAAATTTATCACTGCATGTACCTAGGATCATGGGCAGGTGTGACTTTCATGTTTAAGGAGGTTTTTGTGGTCTACTCTTCTAGCTAGTTATAATATATTATATAACAAAACATATCTCCTGTTCCTGTCACTTGGTATAATAAATATGTTGGTGAAATTTCTTACAGAGTTTGATTACTCAGTCAAAACCTAAGTATCCTGTTGGGAGAAGAACACTCATTTTAGTGGCACTGTTCTATTCTTTGGGTGAATTGAATAGTTACTAATCCAGCCACAGAAGAAAGACACAGGTAATTGCAATTGAGCAAACATACAGAACCCCACAAAAAAAAGACTCACGACGAGTGTAAAATTTCCCATCAAACATCCATCCATCTCTATTTTCTCCATTCCTTAGAATGGTCATTGTAGCCATAGGAAATAACTCTAGGGACCAGGTCTACACTAGGGGGAAAAATGTCATTCCTCATTCAAGTACTCTGGAAATGAATTTAAAAAGACACAATCTGCCCATGGTCAATGTGAGGTCAAAAACTCTAGTAGCCAGTTTGAATTTTCTTTTAAGAAAATGTAACACACCACCTACTACCCCGCTTTTTACTGTGTAACACCACTGGAGTTGTTTAGGTTGTCCCAGGGTAGACAGGGATGTTGATTGGTCAATGTTTTAAATGTAACTTGTTTAAATTAACAGCAACTATTTTCTCTCATTTATCTACATCACCAATACCATGAGGCCTCACCCGGGGCCACTGCTGGAAATCAGGTGTTATAATGCAACTGGTGGTTATGGTTGTGGTGTGGTCAGGATCCCTTAGACTGGCCACTGCATGAAGCTCCATGCCTCTTGCTCACTGCTGTATCTTGGGTGCATAGCACAGTGCTTGGTTATATGTAGGCATGTGAATTGGTGGTCTGGGTTTAAACCATGTTAGGCAACAAATGCTTTTCAATATATGAAATTTTTAGAGCTGGAAATACCTTTCCAGAATAGAGGTCACTATACATTTTCTGTCTAGCAGCAATTCTCCCAATTTTCCTTCCACACAGAATTGTGATTTTGTTCTGTTTTCTTCCACTTTTGTACTCCCAGGAGAGGCTGAAACACCTCCTCTTGAGGGTCTCCTTTCTAGTGATTTATTCAGATATTGGCACATGTGACTCAGTTATGGCCAATACTGTGTGAAGGGGCATCTTCTGGGGAGTCTTCCTCCTTTTCTTCTGGATGCTTTGTGTCTGAATGTGATGCCTGGAGATGCAACAGCAGTCTCACTACCAGCACGAGGATGAAGCTGATACCCAGGTATGGCAAGAGAGAGAGAGAAAGATGGAAAGAACCCAGGTTCTTGATGACGTTGTTGAGCCACCAATCAGTCAACCCCTAAGCTTACCTGCTGCTCTACTTTCTGTTATACAGGATAGGACATTTCCTTAAATGTTTAAACCACTTTGAATCAGGGTTTCTGTTGCCTCATGGCCCAAAGCATCTGAAGTGATGGAGAGAATTTTAAGTCTAATTTCTCATTTCACAGAAGATGTAACAGAGTGTGCTCAATGGAACACAGGAATAGAGAGGCTGAATCTTCTGCTTTAGAGCCATTTTTAATCAGATGCTGCCCCTCTTACAATTTACTTAATTATAAATTAAAATTGGTTTAAAAGTGTATCTCTGAAGTCACTGTCCTTGTATTTGACAAAATTTCCTGGCCAGGGTTAAAGTCTGGAATTCTAATCCAAATTTTCCTCATTTGGACATGCTGAATCAAACTGGCCACTACAGAGACAAAGAGTATGCTTGTTGACTTTGAAAAACTAAAAACGCTTTGTTCCTAATGACTAGGGAGCAGTGACCTGGGAGACTTGATCTGTTTGGTAACTGTGGGCGAGAAAGACGAATTATATCTCTTTGGGTCAAGACTTAGCATTTGTAAAGTAAGGAAGACCACAGGATGTTATTCAAAGCCTTTGCCAAGGCTTTGGTTGGAAGATTTAATGGAATCCACAGGCAGAGAATGGGGTGAGGGTAGGAGGGGGGGATATAGGTTAGGAAGGTTGGTTTATCCTTTCTGTTCCCAGGGGCATTTCTTCTATCAGGTCATTCCCTCAGCTGCAAGGCCTCCTGTTCGCCTCTAATGCTACTTCCAATCTGTCCAGGCTGCAGGGCCCAGGTTATACTATATTGCCTCTACCAAGTCTTCCTGGATCACTTTAGCATGCACCAGTAACTCATTTTCAGAACTCACTCATTTCCTGAACTCCTTACTCATTCATTAAACATGTCATGTTACAGAATATTTCTCTTCTGGTATTTCACTCATTTTGCTCCTAAATTTTATCTTGAGGAAGCAGATCAGAAAAAAAGAAACGACACAGACTTTAAGGGCACATTGACTTGACTTGAATCCTGCTCTAGGGCCCCTGCCTTGCAGAACTCCAGGGGCCAGTTAGATGGCACGCAGCCCTGACTGGTTCTACCACTCTGGAGCAACTGTCTATGACCACCTCAAATCCATTGTGGAATGCAATTGGGGCACACTGTATTAGTTTCTATTGCTGTTCAACAAATGACCACAAACTCAGTGGCTTAAAATAACACAAATGTATAACTGCTACGTTTAATATCCCCTCCAAAACTTAGGTTGAAATTTAGTTGCCATTGTAACAATGTTGAAACATGGTCTTACAGGAGGTGATTAGGTCATGAGGGCTCTGCCTTCATGAATGGATCAAGGCTGTTAATCACAGGAGTGTGTTAGTTATCACAGGAGTGGGCTCCACATAAAAGAATGAAGTTCTGGTTCCCTTCCTCTCTCTCTCTCTTGCATGCTCTCTTGCCCTGTAATGCCTTCTGCATGTTATGACACAGCAAGAAGGTCCTCACCAGATGCAGCTCCTTGGTCTTGCACTTCCCAGCCTCCAGATCCATAAGACAAATAAACTTCTGTTATTTATAAATTACCTAGCCTGTGGTATTCTGTTACAGCAGCAGAAAATGGACCAAGATATCTTACAGTTCTGGAGGCCAGAAATTCACAGTGGGTTATCAGGGCAGGGCGTCTTCAGGAGGCTTGGGGTGGAGTGGGAGGAATCTGTTTTCTTGCCTTTTCCAGATTCTAGAGGGTGCATGCCTTCCTTGACTCATGACCCGACATCACTCCAATTTCTGTTTCCATTGTCACATCTCTGTCATTCTCACTCTTATCTTCCTATCTACCCCCTTATTAAAGACCATGGCAATTACACTGGGCCCACCCAGAAAGTCAATAGTAACATCCCCACTGCAAGACGTTTCATCACCTCTTCAAAGCCCCTTTTGCCATTTGAGGTAACCTATTCACAGGCTTCAGAATTTTTGAAGGAGGGGAGGCATCATTCTGCCTGCTATATACATAGTCTTTGGATCTCAGTTTCCACATCTGTAAAATGGAGAACTACTGTCTTCCCCACAGGGCTATTGAGATGATTGAATGAGGTAATTTCTGCTTATGAATTCCCAGCTCTGTGCCTGGCACAGTGGAGGCAGGCAATTCTGATCCATGTTTTCTTCTGAGTGGGTTGTCAGCTGGAGGCCTTCTACTTCTTTCTAATCCGTTAGCTTCTTGCTAGTGCTGCAGCCCCAGGAGGAAATCAGTAAATGCAAGAAATAATTACCTTGACAATGCCTTGCACATAGTAAGTACCCTAAAATAATTCGTTGAATTGTTTGTTATTTTGGTGTTAATGGATGGGGAGCATCTGATTAAATGTTATTATTTATTAGATCTAAAATATAAATTTGGATTCTTCTGTTGCACTTTTACCTAATTACTCTAAACACCAGTAGGAGAGAGGAATTAGTCACAATACAACTTAAAGAAAAAAATATCTTGCTGTCACTGACTTCTCTCCTTGGTCTGAAAACATCCTGATTTTGTAGGATGCCACTGACTGCTCTCTCTGTAACTGAAAAACCTCTCAAAGGGCCCTGTCCAGTTAGGTCACACAAAGCCAGGCTGATTATTTAGAGAGCACACAATGCTCCCTCACATGGGGCACAGAGAGGAAGGAATTTTTTTTTAAGCCAATTCCAGTCCCTGGAGCTGCAAACTGCCCTCGGGGCAAAGAAGCCTGCAGAATAATTGGGAGGAGTCTGGCAGGAAGGAAGCCAAGGTAAGTTAAGCTGCATTTCTGTCTATAGCCAGGGTCTCCATGCCACTTTTTAAACATCCCCCTCTGGGATAAACCTGTATGTCAAGATAAACAATTAAATAATATGCAAGGGCCAAATCAGGAAAACTGCAGCTTCAGCCCTAGAAAACAATGCCAAGAAACACCAGCCTGTCTGCCGCTGCTAAGTCGAGGAGATGGGTTCCCATGATTCTGTAAGAGAACTGCGTCAGGGAGGAGACACTGTCTGTTTAGAATATGCTTCAGGCCCCTAAACTTGGTCGGTTTATGCTTTTTCAGGTTAATAAAGTGGAAAATGACTTTACCTCATCCCTCTATCAAAGCATAGTGCGGCTGCCCCAGAGACCCCTAATACAGTCGGGGATGATGTGTTTGGAAAATGGGGCAAGAGAGGGTCCAAAGACGAGACCCCAAAACTGTGAGGGGGAGGTCGTGTGAGGAGGACAGACCATTAGATGGGAGACCTCTGCCCTCAGAGCTGGAGGGGGACTATGAGAAGAGGAATCTGGATGCTGCCATCTCTGAAGGGTCTTCCTAGGCTCCCATACCATCATGTCTTGGCCAGCCAAGGCCAAGTGGTTGTGTAAACTTTGGATGGTCAAAGAATCCTGAACTACTAGCACATGGGGATTGAGCTTGTCTGAGGATCTTTTTGAGGAAATGGGGGAAGTATTAGTCACGTAATGTGTGACCAGAGTATAGAATTCATGATCCCAGCAGATGGCATGAACGGACACTGAATAGTCCGAATGTCTCATCTCTCTGGACAGAGCATGCTGGTGGGATCTGGGGAGTCGGGCTGGCTGAGGAGGCATATTTCAGAGTCCAGAGCGAATCCCAGCAGTAATGCCTGGGAACAAAGCCAACTGGTGCCCAGGGCAAGCAGCCCAGATCTGGGGACAGGCTACCAAGGTTGTACCAGGCAAGAGAAGAAGGGTGAACAGGGAAATATTCAAGAGCATCCAGGACTGCAGGGAGCTAATGAGCATGTGAGTGCAGAACTGAGGTCAGAAGGCGTGGCCAATGGAAACTCCCAGCAGCCATGTGCAGGGGCTCCGCGGATGGCTTCTGGCTCTTGGGGCTTAAGCACGCAGCTCGGGACTGGCAGCTCAGAAATGTCTTGAGCAGATTGGCCCCTCAGATAAAGTGGGACACACAGTCTTTTTTGTTGTTGTTTGTTTGTTTGTTTGAGATGGAGTCTCGCTCTGTCGCCCAGCCTGGAGTGCAGTGGCACGATCTCTGCTCACTGCAAGCTCCGCCTCCTGGATTCACGCCATTCTCCTGCCTCAGCCTCCTGAGTAGCTGGGACTACAGGCGCCCGCCACCATTCCCGGCTAATTTTTTTGTATTTGTAGTAGAGACAGGGTTTCACCATGTTAGCCAGGATGGGTCTGGAGAATGGAGCAAAATCTCCTGACCTCGATCTCCTGACCTCGAGATCCGCCCGCCTCGGCCTCGCAAAGTGCTGGGATTACAGGCGTGAGCCACCGCGCCCAGCCGGGACACACAGTCTTTAAGAAGGACTTAGGAAGGGCAGTCAGGCTAAGCAGTGGGCTGTACTTTGGGACCCTTTTGCCACAGAACGGAGGGCAGCCTCTGAGTCTGGCCGTGTGTCATAATTCCTGTGTTGGACCAGCCCCACCCTAATGAGGGCATTTAGATATTTACTTCCATCTACACTCTCCTTGGGTAGGGTGGCAGCGGAAATAACTGGCTTTGAGGCCTCCACCTTACAGGGTCCCCTTTTCCGCTACTAACGCTACCTCTCAGGGCATCCCAAATTCATGGGAATCCCATTCTGAGAAGTCCCAGTATAGGTCTGGACGTTGGAGAGGAACCAAGGGCGATGTGATGCTTATGCACTGTGACAGAGTAGGCCTGCCTGATTTAGCAAATAAAACCACAAGATGCTCAGTTAAATTTGAATTTCCAAAAAGCAAAGAGTAAATTTTTTAGTGCATGTCTATCCCCAACACTGCAGGGACATGCTTATATTGCAAATGATTTGTTCTTTGTAATGAAATTCAAGTTTAACTGGGAATCCTGTATTTTGCAGGCCATCCTATTACAGAGGCCCATATGGAACCAGCTGGTCTGAGACAAGCCCAGGTTCTGGGCCAAAGCAAAACAGGCAGGTGTTTGCTCAACCTCTGCTAAAGGTCTATTTTTAAGGCTAGATGCCGAATTAGGAGAAGAAGCTTATGAATTGAATAAAATACTATTTGCCATCAAAACCCCTTTGAATTTTAGCTAGTAATTCACCCATAAAGTGCCACCCACCAGGGAGCCTCATACCATTTCATAAATACATATGAGAGCTGCTGTGGAGAGAGATGGAGCCCAACGCAGGCACCGGACACAACATCCCACAGCTTCCCCATGGCTTTCAGAAAGCTTGCAGATATTTCTCTCTTCTGTTCTGAACTCTCCACAGAGAAATCCGTCAAGGGAGAAAGCAATGACTTTGCTCTCACTGGGCCAGAAATTCCATGGCTGAAATGACCCAGGGGTAGCAGGTGGGTTTGACAATCTGTCAGTTTCTGGATAGTGTTACTCGTCAGTCAGTCATTTTTGCTAAATTGCAGAAACTCTTTTCTTTAAATCAAACTTCATTTGCTCATGATGCAGTTTAAGCCCAGTTTCTGGCATGTGTCCAGGGAATTGGGTACCACCCTGTCCACTTGGTCATGGGGAAACCGTTAAGTCAGTCTTCAGTCTGGACATCTCTGCTCAAGGCTTTAGTTAATTTTTCTTCCCATCTGAGACTTAACCGCTGGGATTATTTTACATATGAAGATAAGAAAACAACTGAAACTTGATTTTGCTCTATGGAGATAAAAACAAGGTAGCATTTTATTCAAGAAGAATGTGTGTAATAACAGTAATCTGAAAATAATGATATCTATAAGGTCTTTGGCAAAGCCACCCAGGAAAAGAAAAACAATAGATGTGAAAGCTTCAGTGAGTCATAACACCACCTTTCAGCATCAAAATGCCCTGGAATCAGATTCAGATAAACTGGTTTCATCAGCTCTAGACTCAGCAGTATGCGTCCCTTTTTATTCCTTGTGCCAATTGCACATTCTCCAGATAATGGCAAGGTACTGGCTCTCCTTCAAAACACTCAATTGTGCAGCAGAGGAAAGAAAAGGATTCCTTGTAAGCTTTTTCATGTCTAAACACAAAAATAGCTCTCTTCCTGGGCCTGCCCAGTGGGCTTCCTTTCCCTCTGGACATCTACTGAGAACTGCTGGCTGGACCAGTGTTCATCAAAGGTGGTCTGTGGACCACCTGTATTCGAATAGTTTAAAAGCTTATTTAAAATGCAGATTTCTGAGACTCACCAGAGACCTAGTGAGTTTGATCTCCTAGGTAGAGCCAAGGACTGTGCATTTTTAATGGCTCCATACCCCAAGGATTCTAAGGCATCCTAGGGTTTAGGGGCCACTGGGTTTGTCCAGCCATACAGCCCTCACCTTATCCTGCTGCCTGCGTTGTCACTTGGCTTCCTACATTTGAACGTCTGTTCTTCCCAATGCAACTCTAAGCACAAGGGATGCGTTTGAAATTCTTTCTTTGTCCCTGTTAGTGCCTAGTTCACTGTAGGTGTTTAAAAAATTTTTTGTTGAATGAAGGACCTGAAATAATTTCTCTTTGCTTACAGTTTGTTCAAAGAAACTCTTTTGCCTACAGAAGATTGGATCATGAATTTGCCAATTTGATTTCAAAACAAACCGATCTCTCTCTATATAGACGTGTCTGTGTGTATGAGTGAATATTGCTCTCCTAAACAAATGTTTTGAGTCAAAGGTCCACCTTTGTCCAGAAGAGGACAACAAGGGATATATTGTTGGAAAAAAAATTGTATAACTCAAAAGGTGTAAGCAGTCTTTGCCCTTTCTGAGAACCACTGTCAGAAAAGCTCTGTGAAGATTTTAGGGTAAGGGGTGTCCTAGGGGAATAGGTGAGTGTGTGTGTGGTGTGGTTGAGGGGGTACTAAAAGCCCGATCTGACTAGCTGCACCTGGCTCTTTGGTCCGTCTCCATGTGTGCAAATACAGTCACTTTTCTTCAAGTCAAGGTGTATTAGAGTGTCTAACCCCAGAGATCGGGAAAGATATGTTTTTCGAGAGTTAGAGAGCCTGGGGCTGCAGCAGTGCTGGCGGCAGGTCTGGATGGGGAGTGAGGACCGAGCTGGGCTCCTGGTGGAGAGGAGAAAAGATCCCTGGAGAGGGCAGTGGGTGCAGGGCATGTAGAGCCAGTGCCTTCTCTTTCCCAGTCTTGTTCAGAGTTGCCCCTGAGGCAAAACCCAAGATGAGGCTGCACAACACATGTGAAGACGGGAGCGTCAGGAAAGACAGGGAGGGAAGTGGAAGTTAGAGAACAACTCCAGACTCTCCGAGTTGGATCTGATCTCACTTGGCTAGACCTGCCCTTGGGATTTTGGAATCTGATCTGCAACCTCCTGAACATCTTGTTTGAGGAGTCCTAGGGTAGTGATGCACACTCCCTCACAGCCACGGCAGGGATGAGAAAGTACATTCATAGACTGAGCTGTGATCCACCTGCTGGTGATTTCTGCCCTTAGCTCATACCCTTCTCTCTCTTTCCTTTTCTGGACTCTACTTCCTGAGAGAAGGCTCTTTGTCCTCTCTAAGTTTCCTCTTCTGTAGGTTGAATTTCCCTAGCTACTTCCAGTTCTCCTATGACGTGCCTCCCTGCCGCTCTTTTTTCCGTGCATGGACTTTCTAACCCCAGGCTGCCTCTGTCTTCCAGTGGGGCCCTCACTGTTTCTGTCAGCAGCACCTGCAATTTCTCAGTCAGCCAGGCTTGGACAATTGAACTCAGCCTTGCCTCCTCCTTCTCTCTTATCCTGAAGCTGTTGGGAATTGTGTGTGCACATGCATGTGTGTGTACACGTGTGTGTGCACAGTTCTCCATAGGAGTTTTGCACATTTGTGACTGTTTTTGCCCTGGAGAAGTCCCCAAGGCAGAAAGCAGAAATGTAGCTGGTCTAAGCTTGAGGTGGGTCATGCCTGTGGCTGGACTCTATCAAGGAGAGCCTGCAAGCACGTGGAACTGCCCACCACAGCCGAGGCTGAAGCCAGAGGAGAGCTGCGGCCAGGGGATGTGGAGCACCAAAAGTGTCTGCTATACAGAACCCCACACCTGCTTAAAGCCTTGCCAAGATGTGTTTTCCATTGCTCTCAGGATGAGTTGTGTGTCTTATTTTTGCAGACAAGGCCTTTCCTGAATGATACGGTTTGGACATTTGTCCCTTCCCAATCTCATGTTGAAATATGACTCCCTGTGTTGGAGGTGGGGCCTGGTGGGAGGTAATGGGATCATGGGGGCAGACCCCTCATGGATGGCTTGGTGCAGTCCTTGCAATAGTGAGTTCTCATGAGATTTGCTTGTTTAAAAGTGTGTGACATCTCCCTCTTCTCTCTCTTGCTCCTGATCTCTTCATGTGACACACCTGCTCCCCCTTCGCCTTCTGCCATGATTGTAAGCTTCCTGAGGCCCTCATCAGAAGCAGATGCTGGCACCATGCTTCTTGTGCTGTCTGCATAACTGTGAGCCAATTAAACCTTGTTTCTTTATAATTTACCCAGCCTCAAGTAATTCTTTATAGCAATACAAGAATGACCCAATACACTGACCTGGCTGCATGCACCTCTCATCTCTTCTCTTCCACTCCTGAAGGACACTGTGCCACAGACATTCTGAGCAATATTCCAGCCATGCTGAATGCTTAATATTTCTTCTAACAGAACCTAATACACTAAGATGTTTGGTTCAGCCCTGCTGGCAATGGGATCCATCAGAGCTTCTGGAAGCAAGTGGGCAAGGGTTGCTTGACCAGAATGATACTTTAGAAAGATCAAGGTAGTCTGAGGTTGGAGGATGAATGAAAAGGAAGTAGAGTGCTAGAAGAAATTCACTGTGGTTGGACTTTATCCTGAGGGCAACGAGGGTGTTGTGGGTGGGTTTTAAGCAGGGTGGTGAAGGGATCACGCTGGCATGTGAGATGACTTGCTGCAGGGTAAGGCATGATTAAGGGTGACTTATTTGGTGTGGAGATATGGGAAGAGGCAAGGATGATGTCCCAGTTTCTAGCCTGGGCAAATGAGTGAACCCTGTTGCCATTCACTGATATGGAGATCAAGGGATGACGGTCAGGTGGGGAGGGAAATGATGCATTAATTTAGTTTTGAATATTATGAGTTTTAGGTACTTTTGGAACATACAAATAGAGTTGTCTAAAAGTCTGCCCAAGAGAGAAAACTGGGCTTGAGTGATAGATATAGGAGTCCTTAAAGGAGATAAGTGGCCAAGTCCAGAGAGTGTGTTTATTGAGAGGAAGGCCTTGGACTGAACCCCAAGGTACACCAGGTTTCAGAGATGAGTAACCCATAGAGAAGACTGAGAAGGAGAGAAAGGTCAGAGGTAGGCAGGATAGGCAGGGTTTGGTGTCATGGAAACCAAGGGAAGAAGCTTTCTCAAGGGACAGGCTGACAGTGTCAAATGATGCTGCAAGTTCGTGTGAGATGAGGATGGAAAAGAGTTTGTTGGTTTTAGTAACAAGTCAGGTGGATGGTGATACGGGTGGCAGGGGCTTCTGTGGAGTGATGAGGTCAGAAGTTGGTTGCAGTGGGTTGAAGAGTGTGTTGCAGTTGGAGATGTGGAGATAAAGGGTGCAGACACATTGTATTTTTGAAGGTTTGATTGTGCAGGAGAGGAGAGGCCAGAAGCTTGAGTGGAAGGTGGGTTTGGGTGACGGTTAAAAAATAATATTGTGAGACACTAAGGCTGGGCACGGTGGCTCACGCCTGTAATCCCAGTACTTTGGAAGGCTGAGGTGGGTGGATCACCTGAGGTCAGGAGTTCGAGACCAGCCTGGCCAATATGGTGAAACCCCATCTCTACTGAAAATACAAAAATTAGCTGAGTATGGTGGCTCACACCTGTAATCCCAGCTACTCGGGAGGATGAGGAGGAGAATTGTTTGAACCCAGGAGGCGGAGGTTCAGTGAGCCAAGATCGCACCTCTGTACTCCAGCCTAGGTGACAGAGTGTGCCTCTGTCTCAAAATAATAATAATTATTATATTGTGAGACGCTAAAATAGGTTTAAAAGTTAATATGGAGGATCCAGTAGAGAGGGAAATGTTGACCCTACAGGGGAGGGAGAGAATGATACACACATTAGAGAGGTATCTGAAGAGGTGGTAGAAAGGAGGGATGGGATGCAAAAGAGCCTTACCCAGGAGTAGGGAGAGCCCTGTCACAGCGACAGGAGGGGAGGAAACAGGGCCAGTGAGGATGCAGGAAGGTAGTGATGAGACTCGGAAGGGGTTCCCACCAGGTGATTTAGTTTACTTTGAGAATAAGCGAACAAGGTCAGCTGATGAGCTTGACGGGGCAGAGGTAGCAACCTAGGTTTCAGGAGAGTAGAAAAGGTTTAAAGAGCTGCTTGGGGAGCCAGAGAGCTGTTGAGGAAGCTATGGGTTTCCTGGAAGTCCCAGAAGGCTCAGTTGACTTTAGGTGACCTTTCCATGGTCTCTAAGTAATCTCTGTCCCTCTCACACTCTCATGTGACTCATATTACCTGTACCTCTCTCAGGACACTTACCACTTTCTAACTCTTTATCCACTTGTTTGTGAGCATCTTGGCTCTCCTCTAGACTGTCCTACGCTCCACAAAGGTAGGCTTTGTCTTTATATGACTAACAGTTCTGTGATGTTGCATTGCATGTAGAAGGGGTTCAACAAACATTTCTGGAATAATTAAGTGAGTGCAGCCTGACCCTGTAGGAGGTAGCAGGACACTTACTCTGTGCCAATATTTATTTAGAAAGCAGGGATATATCTAGTGTGCTCTGAGAGCAAGACGTGTTATTTCGTAGCTGGAAATATAGATGTAGGGGTCATTAGGGTTTACAAATGGCCAAGTCCAGAGAAATTTGACTCTGGTATTCTATTCGTGTTTAGATGCTCTGTAGTTCCTTACACCCAGCTATTGAATTCAAGCCATCCTGGAGCAGCATCCTCAGCCCTATCAGACCCAGCATTCTCTTTCACTAAAATAGATTTTGTAACTTCCATCACTTTCTTTAGATAAAATTCACTGATAATCTAACCCAACTTTATATATAATTTAAAAATTTAACGTAATGTCCTAACTGTAATAAAGAGGAGAAGTGAAAGGAGAGTAAATTATAATCAAAGAGTACTTTTTTCAATGCTCAGGACTGTGGAACCTAGAAGAGAGCTTCTCAAAATTTTAAGTACATATGACTCATTTGGAGATCTTATTAAAATGCAGATTCATATTCAGTGGATCTGTGTGGTGCCTGAGATTCTTCTTTCTAACAAGATCCCAGTCAATGCAGATACCACTTGTCTCTGGACCTCTCCTCTAGTAGCAAGGAACTAGGGCTCATGAAGAAGCCCTCGAAGCTTTCCTCTTCTGATAGTGAATGCACTTGGATTTAGGAGAAGTAAAACAATATTTAATCAAATATTGATGACATTTTATTTAGTGTTGGCATGTATGAAATAAGACATATATATATCATCATTATGAATGTGACAATTTCAAAGACAGCTTTATTCAGATGTGTCCTATTGGTGACTCAGATACCATGATGTGACTTTTGGAAATGGTGACTAACCCTGGGGAAGATTTTAAATAAAACAAGGTAAATATTTCCCCAATTTCCACTGTAGTTTCATGATTGGATAATTCAGTATATATTGAATTGTGCAAAAAATATTTTGTGTTTATATGCAAAACATAGGCTCTAGTCTGAGAAAAATATAAATAGATTTTTCACCTATATGTATGTCAGGTGGGACTTCAAAGTCATGTAGGACATTGAACAATTCTTGCTTGGGACCACCTCTATGAGGCATTGCAGAATGTCTACAGCTCTGCCCCTGCCCAATAAATGCACCAGTGCTTCCCAATCATTGGAACAACCAAAAATATCCCCTCAAGTTTCCACAGTGCCCCGCCCCTGAGAACCAGCAACCTAGAGAAACTGAGGAAGAAGAGCAACTGTAGGTGGAAGCTTCTGGAAGCACATGCATCAGAACCCACTGCTGTAAGCAGAAGGTGCATTTCCCTGGGAAGGAGACACAACCAGATTGCTTCCACTAAGCCGACTTTGCAAATCTGCAACAGCTGAGTGGACACAAGTGGCTGGAAGCCATGCTGCATCACAAAGAAGATAGAAGTTACACACTTTCCCAAGGCAAGACATGATCAAGATGCTGCCTGAGAGGGAAGAATACATTTTTCTAGGTGCAAATTAGTGCCAGTGATGTTTCTGCTAGAACTCTCAAGTGAGCCCAAGGTTGTGGCTTTGTCATGCTTGTGTATTCTGGAGAAGAGCAAGAAGTAGGTAAGGTAGGGCCTGGCCCCTCCTGGATGCCAGCAACTTCTCCAGCTCCTTCTGATGCCAGGCCTCTTTACGCTTACTCTGTTGGTTCATTCGTTTTTTATTTTGCTTTTGTGGTATCTAGAAATTCTTTCAGGTCTCAGGGCTCTCTTATATACTGCTCTCTGTGCCTAAGATGTTCTTCAACTTTCTTATCTATCTCTGGCTACCTTGCAGACTAGTTTAAGTGACTCTTCCTCAAGAAAGCCTTCTGGACTGCCAAGACAAGGTCACAGACAATATCTTCTTTTAAGCTTTCATGTCAACCTGAACTTATGCTTTATAGCATCAACCACAATGTTAACTAAATAATAATTGGTACCTAAAGTCTGCTTTTGCTTCTAGATATGAACTCCCTGAGGGTAGAGACCGTGTCTTTCTGGTTGACCAGTTCCACTTGCCACCAAGCAGACACTCAATACTTTTTTGACGAATGCATGAGCGCCAAAGCTAAGGTGTTTTATTTATTTTTGTAAATAATAAAGAGTGTTCAGGCCAGGAGTCTATAGGATTAAATTAAACTAAGAAGTACAGTGAGGCACAAGTGAGTTCTGAAGGAAAGAGGAAGCCCTGGAACGTGGAGAAGTTGACTGGCAAGCATACTGCCAGCTGCTTGTCTTGCTGCAATCCCGCTGGGTGCAGTTTGGGTATATTGCGTGTGCAGTGTCTGTATATCAGCTGCCTCTCAGAGCAGGGGCTGGAATGTGCAGGCAGAGTGAGGCGACTCCTGAGGACCAGATGCAGGATCCTGGTAGACACATGTCAGTATATCTGCTGGTGAGTCAGGAGGAACACACACTTTCACCCTGTTGGGAAGTACATTTGTAATAAGGCAGGACCCTGGCTTGCTTTCCAGTGTCTGTTGTTTCTGGACTTTGGAGAAGTTTGTTAATTCCCCTCTGCAATTGCCTCATCTGTAAATGAGAACATTACCTATCTCAGAGATGGGCTAGCAGGATTTAAACACGGGGCCCATGCAAAGTCCTTTGTATGTTGTAAGGTACTATATGAGTTATACTCAGCTGTGTGAATGGCTGTTACTCACCTATGTCCTAAGCAGGTTTCCCCAAGCTGTCTGGAACACCCGCACTGAAGACAGCCTGCCCAGGATGCTGGTGTTCAGCAACAACACCCTGCCACACTCCGCTCATATTCCTGAGTATCCACTGCATGCCAGGAACTCTTCTAGGCCTTGAGAATGCAGAGTGAACAAAGGAAAGCAGGCCGACTGGAGTCGGGTATGGGGTTAGAGAGGGAAGGAGATGGTTCTGTGCTATTTCAGCTGGAGCAGCCAGGGAGGTTGTGGCAACTGAGTGGAGATCTGAACAAAGTGAGTGAAGGGCCAGGTGCAGTGGCTCATGCCTGTAATCCTAGCACTTTGGGAGGTGGAGGCAGGAGCATCACTTGAGCCCAGGAGCTTGAGATCTTGGGCAACATACTGAGACTCTGTCTCTCCAAAAGATTTTTTTTAAATTTTATTATTATTATACTTTAAGTTTTAGGGTACATGTGCACAACGTGCAGGTTTGTTACATATGTATACATGTGCCATGTTGGTGTGCTGCACCCATTAACTCATCATTTAGCATTAGGTAAAGTTAGCTGGACATGATGGTGCACGCCTGTAGTCCTAGCTACTTGGGAAGCTGAGGCAGGAGGATCCCTTGAGTCCAGCGGTTCAGGGTGATAGTGAGCTATGATCTTGCCACTACGTTTCAGCCTGGGTGACAGAGTGAGTCCCTGTCTGTAAAATTTAAAAAAAAAAGTGAATGAAGGAGCCATGCAAAAAATTTCCAGGATCTGTACGAGGTTATTATTTTATTTAATCCTTTTACTAATCCTGAAAGGCAGATATTTTACAGAGGAGGAAATGGAAGCACCGAGCTGACCCAGCCTAGAAGGACAGGGCTGGGTCCACGCTCTTCCCATGCTCTGCTCCATCCTGTCCACTTGCTACTTCCTCCCTTTTCAGCCTCAGGTGTCTTACTCTGTCCACCTTATTCTCTTCCCATCAGCTTTACGTGATCCTTTCTTCATCTTTCTCTTTATTTCTCTTAAAAAATGAACAAAGAGAAGAAGGAGTAAAATAACCTGGTAACTTGATGGACACATATTCTCACTGAGGATGTTGATTTTAAACTCTAAACTCATCCCATATGCATCTGCTTCGCTCCATCTCCCCACCACCTCCGAATCCAGGTTATCACCACCTCTTGCCAGCAGAGGCTCCTAACTGCTCTCTCTGCTTCCAATTCACTCTCTGTGCAGCAGCAAGGGTGATCTTTTAAAAATGTAAATTGGATCATGTCACTCTGTGCTTAAAATCCTCCAGTGGCTTCCCACTTGCACTCAGAATAAAATTTAAACTTCTCATCCTGACCTCCAACCTGGCACGATCCAGCCCCTGCCTACCTCTCCAACCTCACCTTGTCCCACCTTCCCCCTGTGCACTCTGTTCCTGCCACTCAGATCTCATTTCAGTTCCTCAAACATGTCATGCTCTTCCCCAACTCTGTACCTAACTAACTTTTCCTCATTACTGAGTCTTCAAATTAAATGTCACTTATGCAGAGAGGCTTCCCCTATTCACCCACCCTACATTAGGTCTCTCTTGTTATTCTCTTTCAGCCTCCAGAGCCTCTGGTAGACTAGGAAGCTATGAGGGCAGAGGCTGGCCATGGCAGGCAGGCTAACAAAGGACCTAAAGATCCCACCACTGGGTTTTCATGCACGTGTGTGGTCCCCTCTCCTTCTGTGTCATCTGAATCCAGTGATTTGCTTTGAATCAATAGACTGCAAAGGTGAGGGGATGTCATTTCTGCAATTAAGTTTCAAAAGATAGTGACCTATGTCTCGCCAGCCGACTCTTTCTACTACATTCTTTGGCATTCACACTTTAGTGAAGCAAGTTTCATACCGGAGAGACCTCTGTGGCAAGGAACCGGGGCTGGCCTCTGGTCAATGTCCATCAGGGAAGTTCGGGCCTCAGTCCACCAGCCCTTGAGAAATAGAGGCTTTAGCACAGAACTTGGAAGCAGATCCTTCCCCAGAGGAGCCTTGAGAGGAGGCCGCAGGACCTGGGCTGGCCTTAGACTGCAGCCTTGTGAGAGACCGGAACACAGAGGGTCCAGCTAAGCCGTATGTGATTTCTGACTCACAGAAGCCATGAGACAATCCGTGCTGTTTTAAGCTGCTGAACTGGGGTGATTTGTTACACAACAATAGATAACTAGCACACTGAGCATTCATTTGTAAATACTTGTTGAATGAATGAAGGAATGAATGGCTTAGTTGTGCCCTGAACCTCCTGAACAGGGATGGGGAAGCAGTTGTCCAAATGTGCCAAGATCTAGCCTGTAATCACCATAGCTCTCTGCTCTCACAGGTTTTCTCACACAGACTGCATAACAAACCCAAACAGAAGGCCTGTTGGCTTCCTGAACAGCTAGTTTCAAGAAAATGGTGTTACCTTTGACTTAGCTTTCTGAAAACTACCTTTTCTACCTGTTAGGATTCACTGGTCTCCTAATGAGATGGATTTCAAAACCCAATATACATCTTTTCTAACAATGCGTGCCTTCTCCAAGGGGAGAAATAACCCCACTCTTTTCCCTGGTTATCAATGATGCCATACTCATGTGGCAAAGCCTACAAAATGAATAATTCATGGTCTATGAGTACATTTCATGAATATACAAGATGCCATATAAAAATAACATAAATGTTTCCTAATAGAATTAATACACTTTTGAAGCAGTTCAGCTTGAGGCAATTATTGCACTTCCTGGGAGATACAAATTACTTTGCCCTCACCCTCATGCCAAATAACCCCCCTAAGACACACACTAATTACACAGAAATACACTGCCTGCCATAGCTCATTGACTAATTGACAATCAGTTTAAAACTTCAGCAAAATATCTTAAAACTTAGGCTTTGCATTTAGCAAGGAAACCAATTTTGTTTATCTCCTCATTTTGGTCTGCCTCATTGGCAAAGTTGTAGTATGGTTGGTAAGTAATGACTGAGCAGGCTTATTATAGTGATCAATGGTAAAAGAAGGGCATTCCATCATACTGTATAGCATTTCCATCTCTCATTTCTGTGATTCTATTAAGAACAATTACCAATAATATATCCGTTAATGTGATACAAAAATAGAATGCAACTGTGTATGTAATAGTTATTGCTAATGTGCTCTGCTAAGCTCAGTGTACAGTTGTCACTGACTCATGCACTGTTAAGATGTGGCCTTTCCAAGCTCTACACCCTTTACATTCTGATCTAAGCACATGCACCCACTGAGTTCATGGAGTACCTACGCACATTCCTTCTGCCTCAAAAGTAAGTCACAGACAAAAGTCAAATCCTTGGGAATCCTTCTTTACCCTATCTTCTCTATTTACAAATCACTGTTAGAGACCCAACTTCTTTATAAAGCTATGTGAGCCTACGTCTGCCTAAATGTTGTTTCTAATCAACTTCATTATTCCAAGAGTTGACATACTATCAACCTTTGCTCTGGAGTTTCTGAAATAGTCCAATCTTAGAGGGGAAGTACACCCAAATATCAACTAATTTATAATTAAATATCTGGGGGAATGACTCATTCACTCATTGGAGATTGCTGTTCTAGGTGCTATAGAACAAATCTGTAGGAGTTTACAGTTATAGACGGGGCAATCACTGTGGGATTGCTGGACTGGCATTTCTCTTAGGATTGCATCTAGTTGCAGCCACGGAATGACCAACCAGGAGTGGCTTGAACAATTTGGGATTTATTTTTCTCACAGAATAAGACTTCCAATAAGACATGGGGCAAGAAACCAGGGGCTGGGGTTGTGGCTCAGTGACGATATCAAAACACCAGCTCCTTTTGCTTTTCTACTCTTCCATCCTTTGCTTGTGGGCTGGTTGCCCCATGCTTTGGAAATGACTGCTGCAAAGAAGCGGGGCAGAGTCTGCACCAAGCTGCCTTGAACATGTCTATCGGGAAAGCACATGCTCGGCCCTGAACCCTCATCAGACTTCAGCTTGTTCTCGTTAGCTAAAACTGTGTCCCACTGGCCTCATTTGGCTACAGGGGAGGCCTGGAAACAATAGTTAGTTTGGTCACAGGGCTGTACTAATAAACAAGGTTTCATTAGCAAGGGGTGAACGAAACTGGAGTGGGCCATGAATGGGTCTGTCATTGCTGATGGAAGATGGGGTATCTAGCTGCAGTATGAGGGATGGGTAAAACTGAGGTAAGAAACAGAAGAGGAAAAGTGGTCCTTGTTGGAGTTAGAGTGAGAGTAACTCTGGGAAAAGAAAGAAAAGCAGCATGTCTAGGAGACTGTGAGAACATTGCTCCAGGAAAATTTTGTTCAGATAGGATGGATAAAGGTCAGATGTGTCTATAAATCAAACAACTGATTTATAATTGACCCTGTGAGGTGTGTCCAGTTCCTGAGGCAGCCCCCTATCCTCCCCTACTCTTAACACACACACCTCATTCTCACTCCCAGGGCCATAATGGGCAGGCTTAGGTGGACTTTCTGACCAAAGGGAATAAAATCTTAAGGGATTCTATGCCCTGCATTTTTGCCTTTTCCCCAAGCCAGAGATTCTCAACATTGGCTATATATTGGAGTAACATGGGGGAAGTTTTAAGCACTTTGATGCCAAGGTCCCATCCCAGAACAATTAAAGCGAACTCTAGGAGTAGGCTAAGTGTGTGCTGGTAAAAGTTTAATAACCAGCTCTCTGGAAAACAAGTGTTCATGTATACATGTACATAAATTTATTATAATTTTACTGATGAAAAGGATGTATGGTATACAACTTACAAATAATAATGAAATATACAATACTCTTTATTATAGAATGCTCTCCTGCAACTGAGTCTCAGGTAATGCTTTCCTGCATTTTTGCTGAACTCTTTTGTCTGTAGTTAACCTATGGCTGCAATTCAACTATGATTTGACAAAATCAGTCTACAAATAAATGCTTGACTACTGTCCAAATTCAGTCATCGACCCGTGAATGTAGTTCCAACATGCATGTTGGTTGATATTTTCATTTACAGTAACAGATAACATGAAAGTAAAACAATGAAGATGTATGTTGGAATTTTACTTGTTCATTAATGACATGAGAGACTTCTTTGCTGATGAGGTAATAGTTTTCAACACTGGGAGAATATTTTCTCAATTTTCTGTGCTATTTATAATGTAATGGCTACAGACACAATGTACATTAAGTTTAATTTGCATTATTAACATTTTCTTATGTATAGACCAGGGCTTGGCAAAGTGTTGCAGTAAAGGGTCAGATAGTAAATATTTTATGCTTTGTGGACCACAAATGATGTCTTCCTCCTCCTCCTTCAAAAAAAGAATCCTTTAAAACTGTACAAACTTGTAGGACATACAAAAATAGATTTCAGGCTAGATTTGACCTGTGGGCTGTAATTTGCCAACCTCTTATGTAGACAATCAACAACATGATAAATCAAGCCCTGATTTATAGTGTTTGCTAATTTCTGTTGATGTGATGGCACTGACCACGGAATTGGGAAGAGATGCATAACAACACGTCTTAATATAGTGTTGCCACCATTCAGATGTGGTAAGCAACCTCAAAAGCATAGGAGTAGTAAAATTATTATGAAGTGATAAGTTTTGAGTATTTATTACCTTTATTTTCAATGACTTATTTAATTATAAGCTTATGTCTTTTGATCTTCAAGAGCTAATTGTGTTTAACAATTGGCTCTGAAAATTCCTGAAAATTTAACAGCTATCTTTTCTGAGCTGGGAAGAACTGGCTCTAGCACACCACTGGGTGGACCCAGGCATCATGATTTTTTTAAAGCTCCCCGGGGGTTTCCAAGGAACAACGACTGCTGTCAGTACATCTGGCCCCTTAAAGACTGGAGCAGAATGCCCAAGGGTGTGGTTTTTTGGTTTCTTCCCAATCTGTCAATCACATTTTCCAAAGTCTGATTAATGTATTCCAAGTTTCTCTCTCTTTCTATCCCTGGAATAAACTCCTGACATTGTCCCACCAGCCTCCCCAAGCCTCTGTGGTCTCCCGCTCTAATTTACCACCCTCGCTACTTTTCTGTCTAAGCAATTCACCAGGCTCGGTCTTATTTACTTGCAACTCTTGGGCTGAATACTGCAGCTTTCCTCCTGGAACCAGTGCCTGACACACAGTTAGTGCACAACAGATATGAGAACCCAGGTTCTATCATGGTTGCATGAGCAGGAGAGGCCAGGTCATGAAGGGCTTTTGTGTGACTCATTGGCCTGTTGTACCTTTTTTTTTTTTTAAGACAGAGTCTTGCTCTGTCGCCCAGGCTGGAGTACAGTGGTGCGATTTTGGCTCACTGCAATCTCCGCCTCCTGGGTTCAAGCAATTCTCTTGTCTCAGCCTCCTGAGTAGCTAGGACTACAGGCGCCTGCCACCATGCCCGGCTAATTTTTGTATTTTTAGTAGAGATGGGCTTTCACCATTTTGGTCAGGCTGGTCTTGAACTCCTGACCTCAGGTGATCCACCAGCCTTAGTCCCCCAAAGTGCTGGGATTACAGGTGTAAGCCACCATGCCTGGGCTGGCCTGTTGTATCTTAGGCTCATCACAGCCTTCCCCCTGCCTTGGTCTTCAGGCATCCCTGCAGGCTTTTGCTCAGCTAGCTTCTGAGTCACGTGGTCTGTGAAGACTGGAAAGCTGCAGGAGAAAAGAAGCCCAGAGATCCTCACCTTCTCTTTCTGTTTTGGCAGCATCACCAGCTGTGGCTGGGTCTTTTTTCTGGACTCCAGCTCCTGCCGAGAGACCCCTGTTATGATTTTGGCTCCCCCAGACAGCCCTGGCTTCTGGGCTCTGGTGACATCACCTCTTTCCTTTGACCCCCAGGCCTCCTTCCTGGCCTGCTGCTGGTGCTGATCTTTGGATTGCCTTACCATTGCCCTTGTCATTTCACCTCTTTCTCCACCTTTGCAACAACTCCCCTGTATTAAATTTCCCCTTCAGCTCTTTTGTTAATGGGGCCCTGGAAGATTTAGTCTGAAATGCTGCTCTGAGGAGTCTGGGTTTCATGCTTTCTAGTAGTTGATTTGACATCAGGAGAGGCTTTTGAGAAGGACGTGATATGATCAAATGGAACAAACGGGTGTTTGATATTGGGGGTTTCATGGATGCCCTAGAAAATTTGTAAATAGCCTTTAAGTGTCTATGAACATGTCACAGTTGTCTGAAATTTTGTGCATATGTGCATAAGTGACTTTTGTGTGTGTGTGGGAAGAGAGCCTATAGCTTTCATCAGATTCTCTATGGGATTTTAGAATATCCTAAGAACTACTGGCCTAGAAGTAGGATCAGTTAGCAATGCAAATCACTCAATGCATCAGAGTCCCAGCAGGAAACAGAACTCACTGGAGATGGTTCTGCTGGAGACTTTAAAGAAGGGGATACTTCAGAAGTGTGGGCAGAGGTAGGTGGACAAACAAGAGATGGGGGACACCCCAAGTTTAGCATCAATGGGGAGCTGGTATCCCCGAGGACTGAAGGGCCAAGCGGAGGAAACTGAGGGACTGGGGCCCATGACAGTTGGAGTCCTGGAGGAAGAGCCTCTCAGTGGAAGCAGGAGTGCTGGAGGGACACAGTCTTCTTCTGAGATGGGGAGTCCAAGCAGGGGACAAGGACACAGTGTAGCTTCTCTCTTCCCACTTGACTGGCCATTAGTGCCTCCCCTTGTCTCTAATACAGTTGGAAGCCAGCAGCCAAGGGTGTTTGAATGATGTGGTCTGTGGGGTCAAAGTAGGGGAGAGAATGCAGCAAATGGGTAGATTCGGACAGAGCAGGGTAGACAGAGAAAAACCAACATTCACAGAAGCAACACATTCACAGAAAATATGTTACTTAGGACTTCCAGCATTGTGCAAGAAGGAAATTGATAGAAGTCATGTTTGGTAGTTGCCGGCACCATTCCTCACATTCTGACTTCTGGATTCTGCTTTTCATCAGTCCCTTCCACACTAACTTGCCCAGCCTAGTAATATAAAGAGCCTAGTCATATAAAGAGAAGCAAAATTCAGAGGATTCCTTTGTTGTTGTTGTTAACTTTTTCCTTCCACTGCTACTTACAAGCTCTCTGACCTTGGAAGTCACAAAAATGTCTCTGAGTCTCATTCATCAAGTATGGAAGAGGTTGGGTTTGATGTTTTGCATTGTGTCTTCTGGCTTGAAGGTTTTATGATGCTTTAAGAGGGTCTTTGGCTTCCTTCTTATGAAAGGCATGTAGTGCTCTGGCCCCTTCTAAAGGGGTGAGCCGCCTTCCCTTGCCTGTTGTCGCCTGCAATGGTTTGAAGGCTGGAAGAGAGCACAACAGCAGTACCCCAGTCCTCCAAGGAACAGACTGCAGCAGGTTATTAGCATTTTATCGACTTTGGCTCTGCCGTTGATTGTCAGGATCTGTAGTGAAATACTTTAATATACATTTGAGTCTAAGTGTTACCCAGGCCGAAGGAGCACTAATTTTGAAGATATGTTTGCATTATAGCCTGTGTTCTAGAGAGACCCAATATAAAGAAACACACCCAGCAACTCTGCTTACTCGGCTGGTGGAGGGAATTGAGGAGTGTTGCTGAAGGGAACTCACTTTTGTATGCATTTCAGAGATTTAATTTTATTAGCCGATGCAAATGATCTGTTCCACAAATGTAAAACAAAAGGACAAGAAAATGATCCCTGTGTCAACATCAGGATGTCTGACTTAAAATCCCATTCAAATAACTCCCTAAAAATGATCAGACACTGAATACATTATTTTTCTGACTTTGACAAAACCAGTCTGCACAAAGAAGCAGCCCCATGAGGTTACGGATAAACCAACCACCTTAAACTTCAGCATTTCCATGTCAGTCACAGATTTTCTTAAGGGCCAACTCACTGTTTAAGGACTAATGTATTTGGAGAGGGAAAAAAAAAACCACACTGTGTTATTAAGCAGAATCCCCTTTACATACAGGGATCGGATCAGTTTGCCCGGATTGTGTTGCCTGCTTTATTGTCCTACTTCAAACACGGGGCCCTGGGCATCATCTCGAGGAAGGGCTGATTGAACTGTCGGCCTGACACTTGTCAGCTGTGGATAATACGGGCTTCAGTCCGTCATGCTCACACATAAATGAACCATGACAGAGATAGACTGTTGAATAGAAAAAGCAGTTTTACTGTGGATAACCTTTCTTGAATAAATGCAACAAATAATAAAGTCTGAAAAGGGGGAACATGTACCTTAGGAAAGCAGTGACGTTCAGAACCAAACGGTTATTATCTTTTTGGGCCATCAAAAATTGCCCATTTATCCAAGTACATTATTGAGACAAAAGCTAAAAGTGCTATGATTATCATAAAAATGATGGCAGTTGAATCTATGCAGTCTTCAATATTATATCACATAACAAAACCTAGTTACAGCTCACCAGGATTGAAAAAGGAGGCATTGTTTGTGTACCAAATGGAATCCACAATTGTTCTTAGAAAATGGTGGCACACATCTTAATTAAAAGAGCAGAAAAAGAATCTAAAGCTCTTTCTTTATGTCTTTAAAACATTTCTCCTTTTTTATTAAAAGAAAAAAACACAGAACTCCCAGTAGAAATTGTGGAAACTCTACATTTCAATCAAGACAGTCAAAAGAATGATTCGAATTTACAGGCCTATAATTGGAACAAATTGGAAACAAAAGAAGAGCACGTTTAAGCCACGTGATGTGGCCACAGTGCTGCTGTGTACAGTATGTTAGAAAAAAAAATCATGTTTCTTTAAAGCAAAGCTAACTCCACTGCAGGCTCTGAGCAATTTGCATAAATGTCTCTACCATGATTTTTTTTTATTTATGGGCCCTAAGTTTCTAATTAAATACTAATTAATACTATCACCAGAATTGTCTCCCATCCCCAGCTCTTCATAGCTTTGTCACTTTGATTAATGCACAGTCATTTATTAACTTATTTAACAAGCCGGGGTGCCTCATGACAAACTAGATTAAATTATCCTCATAACAGTCTCATTACTGGAAAAAGGGAGTTTTAAACTTAATAAAAATTATCCTCAATAATGTTAAAGCTTTTTCACCATACCCTTAAAAGATAGAAATAGGTTTCTTGTTTGATTTATAATATATGGAGTTGTATAAAGCATCCATTAATAAAATTTATAAGTTCATTTAAGCTTGCACATTACAGTAGTGCTGTAGCCTTGGGTGCTTATTATTTAACTTTTGCTGTAGTTATGAAGATAATTAATGTCCTGACCAGACAGGGACTAAAATACCCACCAGAACAAGATAATTAGAGACATAAATAATGTTTAGGTTCTTGTGTGCTGCTCTTAAAATTAATTGTTTTGTTTTCCATCCAAACTTGATAAAGAAGAAAATAAGAGTTTACCAAGGAACTGTACGATGAAGGTGAGATGTTTGTTTCGGTGGACTGGCAAATGCTAGCAAGTCTGGCAGTTTTTGGGCTGGAGGATGGAGCAGATGTGTCAGGGGATTTGGCTCCTGGGAAACTGTTCGGCCCTCATTGCTCTCTGTCGCCCTCTGGTGGTCAGGTCCTGGTGACATGCACACCTTGCAGCCAGGCCTGTTTGTCAGTGGGAGGCAGAGGGGTGAGGCAGAAGTGGGAGCTGGAGGAAGTCTCTTCATTTAAGTGCTGGGATAAACTTCTCATCTCAGTCAGACTCCAGGAGAAGGGGGGCCCCAGAGGGAGCTCAGCATGCCTTATGGCAGCAAATCTTTCTTGCTGACAAAGCAGAATCCAGGAAGCTGTGGCTCAAGCCCTGCCGGTCTCAAAATAAATAGGCACAAACGCTTTAAAACATGCGTGGAGCGCTGACCCTCCGTGGGGCTGTGTGCTAAAATAAGTGTTCAGCATGTTCGGAGGGCAGATTCTCTTTTTATTTTCAGTTTCTTGCTAAAATAGCACCCTTGTTAAGGGTCTAGGTGACCCGGTAGTAAGGGCAGGGAAAGGTATCTGCTGCCGGAGGGTCTGCAGTCTAAATTTCCTTCTGGCCTGGGCCGTCCTCAGTCTTTGGGTGGGGCTGTGGGAAAGGTGCAGTAGCTCCCTGGTCACAGATAGGGAGCTGCCACCCTGTGTAGACAACACTTCATCACTGACAACGCACCTTGGCATGTATCGTGCTGTCTTCATCCCCCCAGAGCCCTGTGAGACCAGAGGGAGGGACTGTTATTATGGTTGCTGAGGGGTCACGTACTGATTTCAATCCACAAACCGGCCGGCTGGTGACTTCCTTCCTGGGAAGAGCACCTGGCTCCTTTTCTTTCGGTATCTGAAGTCCTTTCTGCTTTTCCGCACCTCACCCCCAGTTCTTCTCTCTCACACCCTCCTTCTCCCGCTCACCTTTTCTTTTTATCCTTGATTCAGAGCAGAGATAACAATAACTCTACTTGTTCTCATACTAAAATAGCTCACTTGTCAAAGCTGCAGGGAGACTGGTGCCACGGAAATTCTGTGAGCAGAAGAATGGCTGGGAGAATTTTCTCCGAGTTTAGATTAGAGCGCTTCATGGTCAGAGTCCTCTCCCATTCACTCCCATCCCTGGGAGGTAAAAAGACAGCAAACGTCTTCATGATTTATAACTCTTGTTTAGCATTGATTCAGAGCTCCATCTTTGCAAGTCTATTAGTAGAGACCTATTAGTGGAGATTGGCTTTGGCCAAAAATAGATCAACGTTAGGCCAAATCTTAGCTACCTGATTCACTCAGTTTCCTCCAGGCAACTTCATTTGAATTCAGGGTATTAGGTTCCCAGGCTTGCCCAGGATTCTGCTTGGGCAAGGAGGCCAAATTAAATGAAACAGGGCGTCTAGGAGCCAAGTGAGGCGATGTCCTAGACTAAAATAAAAGCGCAGGAAGAGAAGAGCACTCGGTCAGTGAAGGAAGGTGAAGGCCCAGGTGATCTTATTTCTGTCTGGGTCCTTCCACTGGAGTTCCCACTGGCTTCATCATGACGGCCCCAGGAGTTGAGGGGCAGATGGGAATGGTGGCTAGACGGACGCAGGCCACAGATTAGGGATGCGTAGTTGGGAAGAACACAGGAGAAGGAGAGAGAGTTTTTCAGTGGTGCTCAAACTTTAATGGGCAAAACTTTGTTTAAATGCAGAGTCCCTTGCTCCAGTTTCAGACTTGCTAATTCTCTTAGTCTGAGATGACACCAGGAATCTGCACTGATAACAGGGCTTTAGTGACTTTGATTCAGGGGTCAGTCCATGACCAGTCATTAAGAAACACTGGACGAGGAAGGGAGAAGGAGAAGATGAAAGAACTGTAGGAAGTGAGGGAATTTTGCCTAAATCATCTTTACCTCCTGAGAAAGTGCCATAGCTGTCTTCTCTCTCTCTCTCTCTCTCTCTCTCTCTGTGTGTGTGTGTATGAGACAGAGAGAGAGAGAGAGAGAGACAGAGAGAAAGAGATGCCCTCCATGGCCAGAGAGGAAGGTAGGTCAAACACATATCCTTGGCTCTTCCAGCACCTCTTCTTGTGCTTGCCCTGGATGCCCTGCTCAAATCCAGTCTACATTGTGTCCACTGGAGGCTGCTCTTTAAGCTCTGTCACTCTCCTGCTCACCCCTTTCCTCTCACAGTGGCATCCTTCTGTGAGGGGACATCTGAAGGAAATGGGGGTACAGCTGTGCCCTGAGCCAGGGTTGCTGCCAGCATTAAAGAGAAGATGGAAAGAGCCCTGTTTCCCACCTCCATACAACCTCCTGGAATAGTCAAGTGCCAAAATGGCCTTAATTAAACTGCCTCAGGCACATTCTGAGGGCCAGTCTATTGCTTGGGCCACCATGGGCAGACAGAGGTGCTGTGAGGGTAAGGCACCCTCACACAGCTTCAGAACTAAACGCACCCCAGCTGGGATGTCCTGACCTGTCAGGGCTCTCTCTATTGTGCTCTTCATGCCTTGGTAACCACATAGGCAGAGCGATGTGGATGCCACATGTGTGCACAGATCAATGCATTCATGGTCACAGGCAAGTGCCAGGCACTGTGCTGGGTGCTGGCGATAGATGAAGATGAAAGAAGGTTTCTTGCAAACTAGCTTCACTGTTGCCCCTTGAAGGCTCTCAGTGACATTGCCCTGAGCTGAAAGAGTATATCCAGAGGTTACTGGGACTGAGTGTGTCTTCTAACACCACTTAGACACCTGGCAGAGAACAGGACACTTATGACTAGATGGGCTCAGGGATGGCTTTGTAGGGTGGATGTGACAGAGGGAGAAGAGAGTGATAGGGTTTAGGGCTGTGGTCCCTAAACTGGAGCGCGCACACCCTCAGGGGCTGTATAAAATGCTCCAATGGGAATGGGCAGAAAATACTGAAATGCTTATTATATTGGCCTTCTAAAATCATGTCATTTGTGCCTTTCCATTTTTGTGATATGTTTTAAAATGAAGAAAATGTCAGCCCAGTAGTAAAATGTATGTGATTTATGAACATATTGGGGCTATGTGCTTGATTCTTTTCTTGCTTCATTGCTGGCTGTGCACTACGAAGCAGGTTCATAGGCTGTTGGTTTAGGAAGGGGGCTATTGTCAAATATGGGGCTGAAGTTCTGGGCCCTGGAGTGTAGGTGGGAGGGGCAAGGAAGCAAAACCAAAAGAGGAGATGAGGGGATGAGAGAATGAGGAAATGGGAAGAGCAGAGATGGACGGGCTCAGGGAGATTGAGAGTCAGGGGCAGCGGGTTGAAGGGAACCGGGATCTCAGGAGAGGAGGCTGTGATGAGGCTTCAGGATACAGGTTGAGAATATCTCAGGTGGGACCACTCTAGGCCATTTGCAGGTTAGGGGTGTCACCAGGTGAGGGAGGGAAAGAAAGGTTCGACAAGTGTATTGGATGTGCTGCCCACAGGGAGGGACATTAAAGTGCCCACGCTGATGGCAAGATCTAGGACAGAAAAGACAGTAAGTTACCAAGATGTGAGTGGAAGGTTCAGGTGGTGTTGGGCAACCAGGTGGCTAAGAGAGAGAGAGAGAGCGAGAGGGAGAGATTTACATACAGGTAGAAGGACACAAAACCCTTTCCAGTCCCCAGGAGGTTGGGGCCATGAAGCACTCCCTACCTGGAGTAGGCTGGGCAGCACCTGGGAGAGCCACGGTCCCTGTGGACACAGGAAGAGGATGGAGTGCTCCGCCCTCCCCATGAGCTTGGGTGCGTTGCTCACCCTGGAACCAAGGTCCCAGAAGGCACTGGAAGAGCCTTTGGATGTAAGGGATGCAGCGGGTGTGGGTGTCTCAGTGGTCAGAACAGCTGGGGGGAGCCTGTGGGAGGGGAGGGGACAGCAGAGGGCTGCTCACGCCGCCTGTGCCTCCTGTGTGCGCTGCCTGCACACACTCTGCTTGGGATTTGTGGAATCGATTTTGTGAGTGTCACCAGCTTTTTAAGAATATTATTATTTTAAGGAATGTACAAATGTCTTTTCATTCAAAAACACAAAATAAGTTATCAGTAGGCATGGACAATGACAACTACAAACCATCATATACTTTGCCAAACGGAACCCTTTACTGAAACCTGAAACCTTTTCTTTAATCTCTTTTTTGAAGTGATTTCTCTAAGATTATTGGTGAGAAACACAACTCTGAGCTTCCCGTAACAGTTCCTGAGTAGAGATAAAGCACTATTTAAGGAGTTAGAACTCGCTGCCTCCCATGCCACCTCCACCCAGTCTGCCTGTGCCAGGGTCCTTCTCTTTAGGATCTTCCTGACACCTTCTTCTCTGTTTCAGGCAGAGGAGCAGCAGCCCTACCTACCATAATAGTGACAATGATGCCTGCCCCCCTCCCCACCATCCTCTCCCCTGTGCAGCCAAAGATCTCCCCACAGGGCTTCACAACTAACTTCTGAGGGGCATCACACAGTGTTCTCAGCTGTCAGGGAGCCTCCTAATGTCTGCTCTTGTCAAGGTCGCTGCAGGCATTTTGAATGTTTTATAAAACAATTTCTGTATCAGTTTTTTGATCTTTATCAGTTGCAATTCATGAGTCCCAAATTGGAATACACTGAAACCAAGCCCAGCCACCTCTTAGAAACAAACCTCCTTCAAAGCAGCTGGAACCACCTTGAGTGTCTCTGGGGCTACTTCTTTTTATTCACTCAGCCTCACCTGTCCCACCAGCCCTTGGCATGGCTGTTGTATCTGAAGTTTTTGCTATGTGTTCATTCATACTCATTAGCATTGACCTTTCTTGAATGTGTTTTTCCTTTTGAGGCTCATCACCTTTCTTTTTCAAAGGTGTGGTGGCATCATCTTTGGTCACAATGACTTCTACTTTTTCGAGGCTGAACATCTTCAAGATTTAGAGTGAGCCCCTCCTCTTCAAACACCTGCAAAAACATTTAAAAATAAGCTAGTTTCAGGGTATGGTTTTTCTTTAATCTACCAAATTTATTCATAATACATTATGCAGGTGTTTTGATGAAAATCCAGAAACCTCTTTAGATACCATATTTCTCTGAAATGTGAGAATGGAAGATCATTGCTATTCCAGGACAAGTCTTGTGCATAGAGCTTTTTATTGCTTTAATTTGCATTATTTCATTTACTCCTCAGAACTCTGTCAGTTAGCAACAGCTTGATCATGCAGATGAGTTAACGGAACCCAGAGGAAACTCACCCAAAGTTACACAGTTAGCAGCTGGTGGAGCCAGGACTAGATGCTGTGCCTTGACTCTCAGTCCAGTGTTCTGTCTACTAGATCATTCTGTCTTTCAGATCATTCTAATCTGAGGACAGGTAGACAGGAAGATCATTCCTGACCAGGAGCATGATGCTTAGATCTAAAAGGGACCCTGTTCTGTATCTAATTCAACCCCCATCCTCCTAAATATTCAGTGGATGTATCTAACTAAGAAAAATGCAAACTATAGGACTGTATACCTATAAATGTTATCCCTGGAAAGAAAAGTAACATTTGGTAAATGTACAAAAAATATGGGAAAAATTTGCATGTTATCCTTGTGCAGGGGCCATGCTAATCTTCTCTGTACGGTTGCGATTTGAGTCTACACACTGTTAAGCAATCTCCAGAATATTTTAAAATGAATCTACTGCAATAGAAAAGATCAAAGTGTGTCACCTAGTAAGCATCGTTTTGTAAAACGTTTGTGTAAATTGCATACATGTGTGCATATGTGTGGATCAGGATGTAAAGTTTCCTTCTGACTGTGGGTTGTGCCAGCAAATGTTGGGAGCCACTGGTATGGTGGAAAGAGCCTTGGAAGTGGGTTCAAATACTTAGTTCCTGTCTCTGCTCTGCCAGCAACTACCTGTGTGAGTGTGGCCAAGGAAATTAACCCCTCAGGTCCTCCATTTCCTTATTTTTCAAATGAGCAGTTTGGACGAGATTATTTTTGAGATCCATTCCTCTCAGATTCTATCAGTCTGGGGGTTCTTTCATGGCATTGCTGAAACACAGAAGTCTTCCAAATGGGGAAGGTGGGTGGAAAGAGGGGACAGGCTCAGAACAGCAAGCATGAGCCAGGTGCAGCCACGTGACTTTGCCCAAAGCAGTTGCTGCCAGTGCTCATGCTCACTGCCTGTCATCATGTTGGTGGCACCCCTAGATCCTGCTGCCATAAGGGTGTGAATGATGACCACGGTTAAATCCAAATTGGAGCCTGTGGATGGCAGTGGAGGTGAGGACTGCCAAACGCATGCACCTGGTCCCAGGCTTGGCACTGCGAGGGCTCAGAAGCAGTTCTTAACGACAAGCATGATAAATACTCCAAGTGGGAAGCAAAGGAAAGGCAACTTAAATAGAACAAGTTGAAATTTAGGAGCTGTATTCCCTCTACAATCTAAGTGGCCCTGGAGTAATAAAGAACTTCTTTGGAAAAAGAAAATAAGGGAGGGGAGAAATTTCAGCAGATATGCAATGTGAAATTCCTACTGTAACTCCTTCTCTGTTGTAGACTAGCATTTAGTTTTCTGTAAAGAGCAGGGACCTGTTCTCACTTTTCACTCATTTGATGGGTAAGATGCAAAGTTAATTTCATGGTGGTGAAACACCCAAGAGGTTGCTTGCTTTCCATTAATATAGAAGACATCTTTGACATTAACACATAGGAGATTACATATATATATACACACACACACGAGAGCTGATAAATGCATTAAATGCATAAATTATTTATTGGTCTTGAGACAGCATATAACATGACAAGAAATGAGATATATCTGTGTGATACGCTCACACATGTAGAAATTGAAGGAGTATTTTTTTTTCCTCAGGTAGAAACATAATTCCAGAAAACATTCTGCCTTTGAAGAACAAAAGTACAAAGATGTTCCAACAGTTGAAGGTTACAGTTTTGCAAAATTGCTTATATGATTCATTGCATTTGGAAACAGGGCATGGAGAAGACAATCATCTTTCCCAGCCTGAATCTCTTTAGCATGCTCCAGTTTCATGTCACCCACTAGGTAAGATTTAATGAGATGTGTCTGTTGGCCTGCACAAAATCTGGTTGACAAGAGCCTTGTGTGTCAGGATGCAGATCAAAAGTGGGTTTGGTTGTTGTTGAGCACGGTGTATTTTTAAAGAAATAAATTAATAATTTAAGACCTCTTAGAACTTGTGGAGGGCACCGAACTGACAGCTTGGGGCCAGGGCCTGTCTACTGCCCAGAAGCATCATGGGTGCAAGTCTGGAAGTGTCCCCACCCAGCCCATAGGAGAGCCTCCCCCAGTCTTCCTTCCACGAGACCCAGGAGAAACGTAGCATGGTGGGTGGGTCCCAGCATGACCTGGGGTGTGCAGGAGGCACTGCTGGACAGAGTGGGAAGGAAACGCGCTTGTCGGCCCCTCCTTTTGGGTAGGCGGCTGGGGAGATTTAAGAGGTGAGTACCTTTCTGGTCATGACCCACCACTGCTGGAACTAAACCCAGGAATCTCATGTAGGAAGTTGGTGTAGCCACTTCTTCAGATACTCTACTTACTTTCAAACTACAAAAACAAAACAAAATCCAAAACCAAAACAAAAAATAACTCAGAACAAAGTCTCAACAACAACAAAAAGGAAAAAGTCCACAGTCTGTGCTAACCAAGTGGCCGTTATTTTTGGCTGTGGCTGGGCTGGTGAGATGCTCTTTGGCCGTCTGTCACTGTGCACAGCAGTCTGACTGGAATTTTAGTGAGCCAGGAAAGGGATGGCTATATTTGGCCTCTGGAAGGGAAGTTGCTGAGATGGAGACCGTTCTTTGGGTCATAGGATTTGAGCCAGCAGGAGGGGAAGCAACTTGCCCCATTTCCCATTTTCAGCTGAGGAAGCGGGTGGGACAACACAGCCAAAACCTTTGTCAGGAAGAGGTCTCTAGGTGAACACACCACGCTGTTCCCAGAGGAGCTTGTTCCAGCCCAAGGAAACCGGCCTTGGCCTGACTGGCCCAGATGAGTGTGGGCTCAGCTATAGTGCCTGTAAAGCAGGATTATCAGATCTGTTAGTCTTCATTTAGCCTTTGGCACTGGATCTAGGCCTTCTCTGGTATTGTATTCATGGAAGCGTCTATGACTTGTTTACTAGTTACTATTCATGTGCCCCTGTGTTTGCTCCTGGAATGTGGGCATTTTGGTTTACTTTTATGACCCACAGAACTTCTACATACAAGAACATTTAAAAAATGTTAAAAATCAAACATTGGACTAGGTTGCCTTCCTTGTTTAAGCTCTAGGTTGTGTGTACATATATGTATATATTATATATATACACACACATATATACACACACATATATACATATACACACATATATATACATATACACACATAACCTAGAGCTTAAACGGGAAAGGCAACCTATATAATAAATTATTAAATCTTCAATTGTATTATAAAAAGAATGACATTCGAGTCATGATAGACAAGATTATTGTTTATAGAGATATCACTAAAATATGCATTTTGTAAGGCTCATTGATTTATTTCGAATTCGAGAAGCAACATAGACATACAAAATGGTTCATTAGATATTCATTATACCTCCTTGGCTGCTTTTATTAGAAATGCCCATGGTGCCAATGGCAAGGTTGATGTTTCCAGGGGTGGAATCAATGCTTGAAACTCATCAATATCTTATAAGCAGTTTTGGTTTAAGGTATTTTGATGATTTCATTGAAATGTTTTACCCCATTAAAAAGCTATAACTTAAACTGTGGTGCAGGGCAGGCGCACATTAGATGATAAATGGCTTTGTGTAAGAGATTTCAGATTTGTCAAATCTGCATTAAAGAACTATATTTGAAATTGGTTGGAAGGTTGGGTGAATTCTCTAGGTAAAAATGACATTTGTTTTATGGATCCCTCTGAAACAATTCCCCAAGAGTTTTCATTTGAATAAATCACATCTAAGTTCAGCACTCCAGAAACAGCTAGCATGGGAGAGTTGCCTTTGCTTTTCTGTTTCCTCTTTTCTGGGAAAAGAGTCAATTTCCTCATCTGTAAAGGGAGTGAGACTAGATAACCTGGAGGTCAAAGCACTTACAGCCTTTCACTTTTTAATTCATTCACTTAACGTTTATTTACTGAGCAGGGGTGGGCATGTTCTGGTACTAACGGAACAGCAACATACAAAACCTAGTCCTTGTTCTGGTGGAGATGACATCCTACAAGGAGAAAGACAATAAACAGATGAGATAATTTCATGAATAATTTACTGCTATGAAGGCAGTAAAGGGTATTGTGTTGAGAAGTTGTGGGTGGGTGTTGCTGGCAACTATTTCTGAGAAAGAGTCATTTCAGCTGAAGAGAAGCCAGGAGTGAACATCTAGAGGAAGAGTATTCCAGAGAGAGGAACAGCCAGGGTGAGAGGCAGTGCAATAGCATGCTAAGGGAAGAGAATCGCCCAGGTCTTCCCTTACTGCGACTTCTTCCCCTGTCTCTGCTGCACCGGTGAATACTCTGCTGTGAGGAAATGACTGAGGCCAAGGTGGCTGCAGAAAGAGTACAGAAGGGAGAGAAATCGGAGGGTGGAGAACACTGGGGTCGGAGGTGGATAGATCTGTTACAACAGACTAGGCTGCACTTCAGTGATGAGTAAACACCCCATCTCAGTGGCTTAACCAAGCACATGTTTCTTTCTTGCTCGTGTTATGGTCTGATGCCAGTCTGATGCTCCTCTCTAAGTAGCGATACAGATTCTTGCCATCATGTGTCTCCACCATCGCAGGGTCCTTTATTTTCAGTCTCATGAATTGGAAAGGGAGAATGAGTGGAAGATTGTGTTGAATGTTTTAGAGGCCAGCCGTGTACTGGCTGCCTGACTAGAATCTGGTGACATGACTCTAATCTAATTGGTGAGCACTGAGTCAGTCTTTGCCAAAAGAGAAGAAGGCATAAAAGAAGGGATTATACTGCTCTCCCCAAATCCTTGAAGACTTGCACTGCACATGTACCATCTTGGCCAGGAGTGCTGGTGAAGGGGTTTGGATGGGGAGGTAATGTCCTCACAGTGATGACTTCTCATTATCTCCACTAGACAGTACACAGAGAAGAAAGACTGGGGAAAAGGTCACCATTTCAGCCCTTGAAGGGAGCTCAGGAAGATGAACCTCTCACTTTAAGCTCAAACCAAGTTATTTTGCTGCTTGTTCAGAATCTGGAGGAAGAGCCAGGTTTGCTGTGAGAGGCTCCTAACTCCTATTGCCTGGCATTCAAGACTTCCTTCCATCTGTCTTTAGCTCATGTTCTATCCAACACGTCTTCTCACATCTCAGAACATCTGCTGTAGCCAGGCCAGACTTCTCGAGGCTTCCCATCCAATAGAGAATGGACTTCATTCCCTTGTGTTCTCATCATTCTTCTCTTGCAATGCCTGGTCCCTCCTCTCCATCCAAATCTATGAGTCCTTCTTATCTTTGTGGAACTTCACTGCCTTGGGGAGCCTCAGCTCTGGGGGGTCATGGGCATTGTTCCTGTGTACTACTGGTGGAATAGGCTGGCTCAAGGGGGGTACAGTCACAAAGAGGCTGTACATTTCTTCTACCTACTTCAGATATGCTCAGGCAGGTCTCTACTTCCTGTGCTTTAGAGACATCTCATGCAGATGCCTTGGCTTTCTGGATTACTTCCAACTACTAGAAAAGCCTCAATTCTGATAATGAGATTTCTTTTCAGTGTTAAAGGTCCAGTTCAGCTTAATGTCAAACTTCAATCTCACTGCCAAATCAAAGTTAGTGATAACAGCTGAAGCTCAGGTTCATGCAGTTGGGAAGGAGGGGTTGATTGGCAATTTTATTCTCTGTCTACCTCATCTCTCTTCTGGCTCTTGCAGGATCCAGGCTGGTATTGGTGAGATTAGAGGAAGAGGGACGAGAAAAACATCTCACATCAAGATTCTGTCTTGGTAGTGGTTGAGAGGCCCTGCGATGCCCTTCGTTCCTGCAGGGTTCTTTCATGAGGCACATTTTTGGCAACCTAGAGGAAACTCCTCCCACTCATCACATAACCTTCAACCACTTCTCCCCCTTACTCCACTCCAGCCATGCTGGCCTTCTTTCCATTCTCAATTCTGGGAAGTTCCTTTCAGCCTCAGAGCCTTGGCATTTTCATTCTCCCTGCCCGGAGCCTGCTCTCCCTCTCCTTTCTAAGTAGCCCCTAGTGATTTTTAAAATCTCAACTCAAGAGTCAATTCTTCAGAACACCCTAACATAAACTCTTACCAGGGCAGGCGCTAGTTGTGCACTCTCCCAGCCCCTGTAATGAAGACATTAATTGTATAAACAGTTGTTTAGCATCTATCTTTCCCACTTGAATGTGAGTTCCAAGAGGGCTTGATAAATTGGTGTATTAGGCTGTTTTTGCATTGCTGTAAAGAAATACCCAAGGCTGGGTAAAGAAAAGAGGTTTAATTGGCTCACGATTCTGCAGGCTGTACAAGCCTGGTTGCAACATCTGTCTCTGGTGAGGCTTCAGGAAGCTTACAATCATGGCAGAAGGCAATGAGGAGCCAGCATGTCATATGGTGAGAGCAGAAACAAGAGAGAGAAAAGGGGGAGGTCCCAGAGTTTTAAACAATCAGGTCCCTCATGAACTAACTTGAGTGAGAACTCATTTATCCTCAAAGGGATAGTGCTGAACTATTAATGAGAGACCTGCCCTCATGATCCAATCACCTTCCACCAGGCCCAGCCTCTAACACTGGGAATCACATTTCAACATGAGATTTGGAGGGGACAAACGTCCAAACCATATCAATAGGTATATGTAGAAAGACAGAACAAATGAATGTTCCTAATAAGTAAACGAGCACCTCGACATGCCAAGCAGACAGTAGGCACTTAATAATTATATGTGGAACTGACATGAAATTGAAGGCAGGAGCCATGTCTGTTAATTTCTGGATTCATGATATGACTTAGTTCAATAAATACCTGTTGCCCAGTGTTTTGAATAACCTCATCAGAATTAACACAAATAATGGAGAATTGGCTGGAACATAGTTCTGACCTGCACCTTATGGGTGTTCCTCAATGTCAGCAGAAGAATTACTGTTATCTTTACAAAGAACTATGTCAGCCAAGGCATGATTCTTACCTTTAATCAGCTGACTTTATATTCTGTAGTCTGGGAGGAACATGATTGCAGGAAGGGACATGGATAATGTAACCGTAGATCCAAAGAATGACAGTTTCTAAATAATTTGTCCCTTTGTTCTCTTTACTGCACTTGTACTTCTATTAGCCCAACCAATCCAATTCTTGGTTCCCCAAACAGGGTCACCATATGTTCTTTCAACCTGACTTGTATGAAGACTTGTTTTATTAGTCACAATTAGTTGCAGGTGCAAAGACTGAGGGCACAACTAACTACTAACTGTGTCTGGAATCACCTCCTCACATATGCAATTAAACACTTGCACACTCAGAATTAGGTTCAAGTGGCTAATTGCACCCGGAAGTAGGTAATTGCAGGTGCAATTAGCTACAAGTGCAATTTTTCACCCGAGACTAATTGCTCCCAAAGTAAGGAGATAGGGATTGGAAATTCAGCACTGAATGTATGTGTGGTTATTGCAACCACCTGTGATTTTAATAGTCTTTGCCCCCCTCCCCCCTTAACTTGTAGTGTGGTGGCCTCCCTTTGGTCTTTTTGAATAGTTAAATTGCTTAACTCCTTCTGTATATTTGTTCTACAGCATTCTCTTTCCAGTTGGGTATTCTTTTCCTTACTTAGACCCTGTTTCTTCAGAATTTATTTATTTTCTTCTGGAAACCCTGGCTATTTAAAGGTCACATATTCCTCCACTGTTTAACTGTATCTAAAACTTCTCAAAATCTAAGTAAGAAATGGTCAATAACTTGAACAGCTTAGTGGATGGTAACCGTCACGTAGCTTTTGAACACTGTTCCTTGAGGAATATCATTTAAACATAACAGATGTAAAGCTCTTCTTCCCATCCCTGGTGATGAGGAGATGGATCACTCCATCAAAGCACCCAGAAACCTGTCTTCACTAGCAGGTTTAATTTTTTCCTGCTAAATTTTCTCCCGTATCAGTAAAAGTCCAATCAGGAAAGCACCATCTTTTTTTTATTATTTTATTTTATTTTATTTTTGAGATTTGAGACTTGCTTTGTTGCCCAGGTTGGAGTGCAGTGGCACAATCTTGGCTCACTGCAACCTCCACCTTCTGAGTTCAAGCAATTCTCCTGCCTCAGCCTCCCAAGTAGCTGGGATTACAGGCACCCACCATCACGCCCAGCTAAATTTTTGGATTTTTAGTAGAGAAAGGGTTTCACCATGTTGGCCAGGCTGGTTTCAAACTCCTGACCTCAAGTGATCCACCCGCCTCGGCCTCCCAAAGTGCTAGGATTACAGGTGTTAGCCACCACGCCCAGCCAGTTTTTTTTTATTTTTTAATGACTATAAAATGAAAGCATAATTGGAAAAAATTCAACGAATTTAATTTAAATTGAATACAGTTAAAATAACAAGGAAACCAAAACTGTTAATACTACTACAGAAAGTCTTTTGATCATGTAAACATTATTTAAGTAAGGAGTTGATCATCATAGTTATTTTAACAGAGATAATTTAACAAAGGAGATTATTAGGCTAGTATTAGGACTGAAAAGGCAAAAAAGGAACCCTGAGGTATCTCAGTGATAGTAACTGCAGGGAGCAGCTACCACACCAAGGGCTGAGGAAACAAAGCAAGAGACTGGGATTAATAGAACCTAGATGCTTAGGGGAAGGGCCCAGCAAAGCTGGAACACAGGTCTCTGGTGGAGGGTGTTCCCAGGCTGATGTGGAACCTCAGCAGATTGAGGAGGAATCACATAGAGCTGGGACTCAGAGCTCTTAAGAGGGGACACTGCCCAACTGGTTTTGTACCCTTGGAATTTGGAGAAGAGACTCGGCAGAGCTGGGACCCAGAATGTTGAGTGGGGCTTCCTCCCAGGTGGTCCTGAACTGTGAGCAACCCACTAAACACTGTAGCACTATGGATAAAATGGAAAAAAATGCCTGCAGGATGTGCCCTGGAACCTGGGGCTTGTGGTCTTTTGTTGGATCCAACCAGGATGAATCATGTTTTGACATGGGCAGGTGAAAAAGGGGCATGAAGTTAGTGAATCAGAGCCTTTGCAAGGGTGTGCATTTACATGTGCCTTTTCTCTGTGTTCAGCATTTTCCTTTGCATGATTTTATTCTCATTGTATCATGCTGAAAATGCTTGCGTGTGTGTGCGTGAGAGAGAGAGAGAGAGAATATCATAGTGAGTGCAAGCCAGGGGTGGTCATAAGATGGTGATCTTAGCAGGTGTGCACAGCTGGCCCTGCCCAGCGATCTGCAGCAGATTTCATTTCCTCGTAGCTCACCTGGCTGGTTAATCTCCTTTTGCCCTTTCCTGCTGTGAGAATTCATGGCCAGCCTGAAGCCAACTTCCTGGCTTCTGTGGAGTGCTGACTCCTCCACTTCCCTGCTTAGTCACTCTGAGGTGGAACAGGATCCCACTTGCTAAGCTAGTGGCTGCTTCTGCTGAATGCCAGTCTGAAGGGGCGATCAACCCCTTTGAACTCCCTCTGGCTATTGAGTCTGCCATTGTTCAGACCCTGCAGTGTGCATGGACTGGTGACAAAGCCCGGGTGAGGAAGCAAGAGATGACAACCGGAGGGGAACAGGGGAGGGCAGGAAGGCCTTTGACTTGGCCTGGACACCTGGCGACGCTTTATTGCCCCAGACAGACTCTCCTGCTCCAAGATCCAGCCCAGGGGCTGTGAAGATCACTCGGCGCTCGCTGCCCATGGGAAGGAAGTGTTTCCTTGGGCAGCAGAGCCAGGCTCCTTAATGACTGCTTCAGCTGAGCATTTCTACTTGGAAAGGAGAGCAAATGTTCCTTTGCCCTTGCCACCCTGCTTAGTTGCAGTTTAGGCCTCTCAAGAGGGAACATAAATATTAGGGAAGTTGGGTCACCTACCAATGGTTTGGGCTAAGAAAAACATTTTTTTCTTCTCAGGAAAATGAATAAAACCACATGATGGAAAATGCTAGAAATAGAGGAAAGGGAACAACAGCTTTAAAAAATCTGAGTAACCTGTAATAATCACTAATAGCATTTGAAGGTGTTTTTACCCACCCCTCCCCTGTGCAAATAGTTCATTCATTCATTCATTCATTCATTCATTCATTCTGTAAGTGTTAGTTGAGTGCCTACCATTGCCACTTGCTGGAGATAGGATCCTGAACAAAATAGATCAAAAGTCTAGCTCCTAGGGAGCCTCTATTCTCCGTAGGAGGAGAGGGGCACATCTTGCACATTCAGTTTCTTATCCTGTTGTCATTTGTCAGTCAATCTCAGCAGCACTTCCCTTGTCATTGCATCGTCTTCATACCCATTATTCTGATGATTGCTTGTTTTTCTGAGTGAATGGATCAGACTCCATTTAACCATGTCACTACTGTCCAGTGGTTTCCATCTGCACAGTTTTAAATAATGCCGTGGTTAGTATATTTGTGTAGGCAGATTTTAAAAAATATATTTTGGGGATAATTTCCTCTCTGGCTGTATCTTACACAGTATCAGGTAGGACTCTTGGTTACAAACAACAGACCCCAAATCTGGTTAACTTAAGCAGAAAGGGAATTTACTGGAAAGCTATCTATCCAGCAGCCTATGGAATTATCAGAAGGCTGGAGAACCAAGCTGAGAAAAGCATCAGGAACGAGGGTCAGGGGGCAAAAGTACAGCGCAGGTCCACGCCCCGTACAGTCCCTGAGACCTGCTGCAGGCCCCTCCTCATTGCCTCCTACTCTCCTCTCAGCTCTTCCAGCTTTCCAAGGAGAAATCTCTCTCCTCCTGAAGCCTCTGTCTTGCATCCTGGAATCTCGAGTTCAGGGTGGAGCACTGGTGGCCGGGTGAAGGTCAGCAGCCTGCTGTTCTGTTTCCAGGGAGTGAGAGGAGGTGTCCTTCCTGGCTCTCCAGAGAGGAAGTGGCTGCTGCCCCTTACCTCAGCTTAGGGAGGCTGCTTGGATCCTGGGTAGGAAAGAGGAGAAATATCCACTACAAGCACGTTCCTTTTCTTCTTATATATGTGTTTGTTGTGTGTGGGATGACAGAGGGTAGGGACACGGTTAAAGACACACTGAACTTCGCCTGCCAGAGAGGGGTATAAACACTTCTCTGCAGTGCTAGTAGGGGCCAGGTATTCTCAGCACCTCCAGCAGCCTGGGGGACTCAGCCTCCAGGACTGGAGAACAGAGGGTGAAATTCACATTGATGATTGCTTTTTGATAGGTAAGAAAACTGGGGCTTAAAAAGGATGTGTAACTTACAGCAGACTATGTTGCCAGCAAACCTGGGCTGCGGGGACTTGAGTCCAGGTCTTCTGAAACACCCGAGGGTTAGTTGGACAAATGTTACTTCCCTGCTCTGGGCTGGTGGCCTATAAGGGGTGCCTGGAGCAATCCTCTTGCTGGGACAAAAGCCCTTTCAACAAAGGGGCCTTTGTAACAAGCCTTTCTTTGGCCACCAGGCTGTTCCCTGGAGTAATTAAAGCCTGTAGTCCTTAGATATAAGGCTGGCTAACACTGCTTGACAGGAATACAGCAATGTGAGTTTGGGTGCCAATGCTAGATTGGAAATGCATGTCTTCCTGCTCCCAGACACCTAGGCATGAACCACATGGCTAGATGGCCCTGACCCTCCTCCCTGGCCACTCTGCATAGAGGAGGACAGCACCCACTGGTCCTACAGGATGGGGGCTAGTGGCACTCTCCTGGGCAGTGCCAGGCAAGTAGACTGGCATGCAGCTTTACTGCTGTGGCCGCATCTCTGGGACCTGCTAGTGGACATCTGGCTTACTGCTGCTCAGAGGAGAAAGGTCACAGCCTTCCAAGGGTCCTTGGATATCCGGCGCTGCGCACCTGCATCTTGTCCACAGTGTCCCTCCTGGGGTGGGGAGGTGCCTCTTTCCTTTGTCTAGGGAGATGGTCCCCCCTGGACTCCCTTGGGGTCTCAGGACACAGCATTAAAATTGGCTTGTGTGTTTAGTCATCTTCTGTGAGGTTGTACCTTTGTGCTAAAGGTCCCTCAACTAGAGGAGAAAAGACAAGCTTGACTCTCCCCAGAACTAGGAAGTTAACCTTTTATGAGAGTTGTATTGCTGGGGACCGCGAAGGACACCGGAAATAAACTCTGTCTCTGCTCTCAGAGAACTTTAGATGTCTCTCAGTGCGGTCACCACTTGGAGGGGAAAAGAGAGAAACTTCTCTCATTAAAGACAGTGCCCTGGGTCAGGGCCTTCACAGGCTGAGAGCTCTGTGGGGGCTTTCACTCGCCCTGTCCCCTGCAGACACCCAAGGTGCAGCTCATCTGCCAGCGAACGAAGGCATTCCAGGTATAGGTTAAAGTGGAATTTCGGCACTGGCAGAGTTAACATTCATAAATTCAACAACTTGTGTGGGCCCTCAAGGGCCCGTGGCAGGAGACGAGGTTTAATTGTGCTGAAGCACACATTTCCATCACATGGGGTGGGTGGGTCACTTCACTACTGAGAACTGGGTACCAGGGTTTCAGCAGTTTTGGGCTCTTGGTTCCTCACCACCAAAGGCAATTTGTGGGGGATCTTTATGTTTCAGCAGTATTTGAGAATCTGGGGAGTCATGAGCGGCTCAGGCTGGGTCTCCTGGTATGCAGGAGGTATCAGGTGGGGAGGGTGCTGGGGTCTGGGAATTCCCCCTCGCCACGCCACTTCCCCTCAAGCCCACAACCCTCTGAAGCCCTCAGGCTTGGGATCAGGCTCTTTCAGGCTCAGCCCCACCTCCCAACCAGGGGCGGGTGCACCCTCCCTCAAGATGCACACAGCTGCATTGTCTGCAGATAATTTACAACCAATAATAAAATCGACTGTGAGTCACTTTGCTTTTTATTATCCCTAGGCCAGTAATTCCAAACAATATCAGTGATAAAATAATCCTCCCACAAATCTTTTGTTTGTCCACTTTCTAAACAATTGCTGTGGTGACTATTGAATTTTAATTCTATACACTCATATACATCGTGTGTATGTGTGTGTGTATACATATATACCCATATATATACACACATACATATATATGCTTCAAATTAACATAGTTAATTACTTATCCTTTTACTAATATTATATTCTATGTGAAAGTTACTTAGGAGAACTTCCAGTAAGAAAGAACAGTTCAAGATGGTTTGAACTGGCTTCAGGCACAGTTTGTGTCTCCAGCCCCTGTGGTACTAAGTATGCCTGCATTTAAATAATCGATAAAGGATGATAGCACAGTAATTGCAAAGCCAAGACACAAAACCTGAGTTAATTTAATTCTGTCATTCTGTACAACCACTTGGAATTTTAATTTGTGTTTAAAGTTTAGTAAATGCAAATTTTAGTTCATACATGAGATATTTGACTGGATTTGAATAATATCTTGAAAATTAAAATTTATTCTGTTTAAATTATTGTTTTAAAGCTAATGAATGAATCATGAGAGTAATAATAATTACTGATTATTACATGATTATCACTGAAAATAATTTTGTCCCATAGAGGAGGGTACTAAAAAATGATCAGTTTGGGTAGTCAGATATGTTATCTTGGCCACTGTCCATGGTGATGCAGATGACAGAAATTGTTCCAGTTTATTGAAACAGGAGAGCATTAATAATCAGGTATTAATTGGCCTATGAACATTTTGGAAGTGCTGAATAAGCAGATTCTGGTTGGCGCTTTCAGAAACAATTCCAGTTCCCCAGATGATGCTCTGATATGATTGAGGGAAACTGCGTCCCCCACTGTCTGTGGCAGAGCCCACCATTCTGCCATGATCTGAGCCAGCAAAGTAAAGACCTTGTGCTGTGCCTCGCATTCCACTGACCTGGCTCTCAGTTGAGGTCTCATGCAAGTGGCTCTGATTGGTGGAACCCAATCCCATCAGGAACCCTATCTGCAAAGGAGGAAGAGAAAGTTAGTTTTTCATTTTCTAGTGTCTACAGCATAGACTGGTTCCCTGAGGAAGTTAGGAATGGAGGCTGAGCCAGCTGGCCTACAGCATCCTTCACATCTACCCAACTGAGTTTCTACACTTGACCTTTTGGTCTCTAGATGGGGAAGAACCTCCCCTGTCTGGCAGCCAGGTTCTGCCTCATGCTGGCTTCTGGAGAGAATGACCGTCTCTGTAGTGAAGTGTGTCCAGCCCAGCTATTCTTTTTTTTCTTTTCTTTTTTTTGAGAGGGTCTCACTCTGTTGCCCAGGCTGGAGTGCAGTGGTGCACTCTCAGCTCACTGCAGCCTTGACGTCCCAGGCTCAAGTGATCCCCCCACCTCAGCCTCCCAAGTAGCTGGCACCACAGGTGCATACCACCACATCTGGCTATTTTTTTTGTATTTTTTGTAGAGAGGTGTTTCATCATATTGCCTAGGCTGCTCTCAAACTTCTGAGCTCAAGAAATCTACCCGCCTTGGTCTCCTAAAGTGCTGGGCATAACAAGCATGAGCCACCATGCCCAGCCTCAGCTCAGTCATTCTTATGCTGCCTCTTACCATACCCCCACCTTCCCACACCCCATGGAATTTCTCTGCCTAGGCTCTCCAACTTGGAATCTTCTGCTGGTGCATTGTGAGTAATAGCTCCAAATCTTCTCTCCCTCAGCACACAACCATCTCTTGAGTAAAGGCTGCTTCAAAACTCCCACAGCTTTTCATAATGCCATCCCTAAACTCTGCCCCCCTACTAAAGTGCAGGAATCTTTATCATTATTCTGTAATAGTAACTTTTTGGGGATTCTTCTCAATACATATTTGCAGACTAAATATAACTCTTGTCCTCAAGGAGTTTTCACCATCATTCTCATAACAGTAAAAAGATTCTAATTTGTATCTATACTTGAGTCCCTAAATCTCAGCCCTCCTGTCCCTTGTAGGGGCAGTGGGTGTTTGTGGTGATGTTGGGACTGAGGAGTAGGTTCTACAATGACTAGGCTAGAGGGTGACCCTTCAGAGAAAGGCAGGATGCAACCTTGGCAGGGAAGTGCCAGGTGAGGCCCAGGGAGGTTTGAACCCTAAGTCTGTCCTGTGGCCCAGAATGCAGGGCCCACATCAAAGACTGAAGCTGCTTACAAGGTAGGAGGAAAGAACATGCAGTGACCTGAAACTGAAGAGGCTGGATTTCTTTCTGTCACAGGCTCTTAATAGCTGCGTGACCATAGACCAGTCACTTTACCTCTCTAGGGAAGAAGGTTACTTCCAATGAAGATGGTTATGTACTTGTGAAGTAGTGGGACTAGGAAAGAAGTGGCACATAAGGAAGGAGGAAGCAGGGTTTATGACACTGGCGTATCTCCCTCTGGACTGCCTCTGGAGGAAAGCCCTGAGACAGCACAGATTCCCCGCATGACAGGCTATGCCTTGCTCTACCCCACCCTGCCCTCTGCCACCATCAGGGCACTCAGAAGGAAATACATCCAGAATCCTGAGCTCCAACATGGAGCAAAACCAAGGATGGAAGTGGGCCTGGCAATATCTGGGCTAGAAGTCACATTTCCTAATTTCCTTTTGAACATGGAACCCTTTTCCTGAAAGGGTTTGTTCTCTTCAAAGCACAGTTTCCCAGTGTCTGTCCTGCAGGGACACTTTCACACACACACACACACACACACACACACACACACACACACACGTGCGTATCTACAAAATTGATTTAATTTCTTCCTGGGTTGTCATTTATCAAAATAACAAACCAACTAGGAAGTCTCTCCAAAGGAGAACATGGTCAAGATCAGACTCTTCTCTAAAGATACAGCTAATTCCAGCCAGCACATTAACATTCTAAAGTTAAGAGTGCATTGTGAAATGTAAATCGATGTGACGTTGTCAAACAAAATGACCTGTGGGCTTGGGAGGTTGGTGCTTGTAGGAAGAGGCCGAAGTGTGCATCTTAATCTTGATTTCCTTTGGGAATATTTCCTTCACTGTGTTCCTGACTCTGATTATGTTCTTGTGCGATCAAAATAGCTCTATTCTCCAGGGCTGGACAGTTCCTTTTTCTTTCTTTCTTTTCTATTCTTTCTCTCTCTCTCACTCTTTTTTTCCCCACAGGACAAATTATTGTTGTTTTGATCAGTGACAACTGTTTGATTTTTTAGCTATAAGTATATACATGTGCACAAAATCCCATCCTATTAGGAAGAAAAGGATTGGATTTAAAGTCCTGCTTGTTGTATAAATTATTTAATGCACAGGGGCCTTAGAAAACCAAAGTTCAGCGTTCAGGGGTTAACCTCAAAATGGCATGAACAATCCAATAGGCAAGCACCAGCTTTCTTCATTTATATCCATAATCACAGGATACGATGAAGCCTTTGGCCTTAGGAAAATTTCAGTTGGGATTTGTATTTAACAGCAAGTTTATCTTTGGCTTGGCTTTAAATGGATAGTAGGGACAGTGTAAGCCAGGTAGTAACAGAAGCTCTGAATTACAGTATAAGATCTGTCTCTCCAAGCTCTTCTTCCCTGTCTATAACATCATTTGGAAACTTCTCTTCTGCACAGTGTCATAGCCATTTTTTGAATCTTGAACCACAGCCTAGTATTCAGAGTATCCATCTGTCTCCATATCTGGACTTCACTCAGACACTGCCTAAGCTCTCTTTCAATTTCTTTAGCTATGTACTTCAGTGAACTGCAAACAAACAGATCATTTTCCTGATGGTGATAAGGTGGTAATAGACTTTACTTCACTGCCTGGTGCCCTTCAGATATGCTTCCTACAAAACTCCTCAGCAGAACAAATATAGTTACTGAATTTGGTTACTGGTACACAATGAAATAACAGTGAAATAACATAGTTACATGGTTATAATATAGTTAAATCATGCAGCAAGTTGCACACAATAGAAAATGCAGTTAGGCAGAGAGAATGAAATTAAGGGTTAGAGGTAAAAGAGAGGATGTATCTTTAGATGTGATTTGAAATGAAAAGCAGACACCCCAGAAAGGACAAAGATGTCACCAGATGATGCCTGAAGAAGCTACTTCTCTTGTCAACTAAAGCAAGACTGGGTAAGGACAGTGGGAAGGGCATGTTCAATTGGCTGTATAGCTGATTTTGTATACCCCTTCTTCCCCTCCACTGTGATCATACTGATTTAGTCCTTATTACCTCTTTCCTGGCCTTTACAATTGCTAAATAGCTGATCTTCCAGTTCTCTTCTGAGTTATCCCACAAAGCACTGCCAAATCAATTGTCCTTTAACACCACTCTGATTATATCATCCTTCTCTCCCAAATCCCTCAAGGCTTCTCGTTACTTACTGAAGTAGAGTAAGTAGCACTTTCTTAGCTTGGCATTCAAGGCTCTTTCTTCTAGCTGTACTTCTCAGAGTGAAGCAGCACATCAGCATCACCCGGGAACTTGTTTAAAGTTGCAGAATACCAGGTCCTATCTTAGACCCATTGAATAGGAATCTGCATTTTATCAAGATCCCCAGGTGATTCATATGCACAGAAAGCTTGAGAAGTGCTCTAGCCAAACTAAAATACTTAACAAATATTTTCTTTCCTATTTCTGGTTTTTCCCTATGCTACTATATCCACGTTTACATCATCTTTGCCTATCCACATATGGGACCCTTTTATGATCATCTCAAATGTTATCTCATCCACAGAACCTTTCCCCATTATCCCATGGACAAGGCAGACTGATCTTCAGAATGCCTACTCTGCCCTTTATAAATTGAACTTCCTCCTGATGAAAGGGTGGTTTTATTATACCTCTTGACTTGGTCCTTTTGGCCATAGGGAGTTGGTCCATGTTGGATAATCAACATTAGAGCAGTTCAGCTAGAGGCCACCCAGTAACCCAGAATGTGGTCACATGAAATGTGAGTAGTGACAATAAAATTTTCTCTCCATTTTAGAATTTAAATAAAGCGGCGATTACTAACACTAAAAACTAGGAGACAGAGTCAAGGTTATGAGAGGTTATGTGCAAACTACAGTTATGAGGAAACAGAAACTTTGAGTAGCCAAGTTGGTAAAGACAGGAGGATGAGCAAACATGTGGACATGGTAGACATGCCATGAGAGAAAGACAGAGGAGATGGAGAGAAAAATGGATTCGCAGATCTGTCCAAGTTCATGATGAGTTTTCTCTGCCAGGTCATAAGTTCTTACAATAACATCTTCTAATCTTCATTACTTGAGAAAAATTACGTAAATGTCCATTACTGGCAGCCAAGATACCCTAGTTTAGATCCCCAGGTGGAGCAGGTTCCATCCCTGGCCTTCTCTTTGAGACTGTGGTCCTCATTCTTGTTGACTGTTTCCCAGGCTTACATTATAACACCTGTGTTGCTATAAACCCCAGCTACTAACAAATAGTAATAAGATTGTGTCCTCTCATTTTTTGAGCACTAGCAAGGTGCATGCTTAGAAATAATCATAGGATTGATTCAAATTGAATTCTAGGGAAGCAAAGCATTAAAGTAAAGGGAGGTGATAGGATTTATCATTAATAAGGCCAACTGAACTGTGGAGTGGTCAGCGTTTTTTTGAAATCTCTGGTGCATTGTACCAATCAAGCCAAAGAGCCACAATCTAGTGTGTATTTTTAATGCAAGCTGTTCGATGTCGTAGCAGCAAAATTAATAATACCCATCTCTCAGAAACCTGATCTCAGTTGATGCTATTTTATCAGGAAAATAATTTCTTATAGTTAGTTGGATGTACCAAACACATGTTTCCAGCTGGTCAGCGATCTTCCTTCTTAACCTTTAATCTGCTCCAGGCTGTTTCTACAGATTATCGGACAAATGACGTTTTGAGAATTATGGGTCTCTGCAGGTTGAAGGAGGCAGCTTCATTGCTACTATTTGGAGGGTTGCCTCCCACTGAAAGTCAGTGTGGGTCTGTGCTTGTGTGGGCCTGGTGGTATATGCAGGGGAGCTATGTGCACTAAGGGAAATGGTTTTGTGTATGCATGCTTTTCTTTTAGTGTGGGTTATCAAGCTGAACCTTAAAAGTGTCATTATACTTGTTCAGAAGGGAGGCAGAGAAGGGGCCCTAATTTTACAAGTACATGGGGATTTCTTTCCCCTCTCTTAAGTCTCTCTTGAAGAACATCACCCTCCAAATCCGGAGGTTTCATCTGCTTTTAAGCTGGAAGCTTCTTCTTTAATGGCTTTGTGACTCACAGGGCTCGGGTGATGGTTGCTTTTTCTGTGTATAGAACTATAATCCTTCTCAATTATCAAAGACATAAATTACTATTATTTCCTTACCAGATCGAACATCTTGCTTAAATATGTGAAAGAAAAATTGTTGGTTGTCTGGTGAATTTTCCTCTTGGAAAAACTGCCTATTCTTAATCTACAAGTTCAATGAAAGTTCAAAAGTTTATCAGTGCAAACTCTATATTCTAATAATTCATCAACCAGCTTCTACATCCACATCAGTAGACTCCAGATTGAGACGTTTTTGTCTTTTCTCCCATGTAAAAGTAATCAAACAGCACATTTCCTGGGCATATCACAAAAACCTATTGATCATAATCAGAGCACAGATGGTATGAAAGAGCTTGGCTGACACACAGGCCCTGGTGTCAATCACAGGAACAAATTGATTTTGACTGCCCGGTCATGATTCTTCTACCCCAGCAGAATTCCATTCAGTGCTGTGTTTGGAGAATTTTGAGCAGACAGCATTTCTGAAGGGGTGTCATAGTCCAAAGTTATCGTAGAGGTAAACTTGATTACTGCAAAAATGGTGATTTTAATGTACTTCATACTTACCTTTACCACAAGAAGGTCAATATCTTTCTCCTGTGTTGAAAGAGCTCTCATCAATTTAAAATTTGTCCTGATTTATGTCTGCTAATTAGGGGAAAGGAAAATACTGATTTGCATTCTTCTATGACAGTATGCGGTGCCATTACTACTTTTCTCCAACTGGATTTGTTTTCTTACTCATTTTTTAAAACTTAATTTCTTTTTTAAAGATGCCAAATCAATGTTTATTTCTAAATTTTACAAATTATTCTCTTTAAAATTTCAAAACAAATGAAACTTTCACCAAATTTGTAGTTCACTTGCACTCCATGGATCTAAATCCCTCATTTAATTTTCTTCCCTTTCCTACACTTCTTATGCTAAGCAATACTTATTTTATAAGATTCTTAAAAAAAAAACCCTGATTATTTTCTGTCCAGAAGTACCCCGCTTTCCAGCCTCGTTACCTGGTGCATGTTATTTTTTCCTTCCTACCTTCCCTCCTTCCTTCCCTCCCTCCCCACCTCCCTTCCTCCCTCCCTCTCTCCCTTCCTTCCTCCATTCCTTCCTTCCTTCCTTCTTTCCTTCCTTCCCTCCCTCCCTCCCCACCTCCCTTCCTCCCTCCCTCTCTCCCTCTTTCCTTCCTTCCTTCCTTCCTCCCTCCCTCCATTCCTAATCCTGGGGTTATCCCTGCTGCAGGGATCCCTGCCATCTCTACATGGGAGCTATGTGCAGGCAAGTGGCCTATATGTAAATCATGTTAAGTAAAACCTAATAATTTTCATTAAAATTATTAAAGCACTTACACTATCAGTCTTTCCCTTATGACCTGAGCAGAGATATGTGTGCTGGAGAATAATGCAGAAAGAGAGGGCCAATACCCCCCAGTACCATTGTAAAATCCTCTGTGAGAGCCAGATAGGAAGGTACCTTCTTTGATACCATCCATTACTGTCTATTATTTTACTGCTTCATACATCAAGGCTGCCAGGACAAGTTCAACAGGGAATGGGTCTGACTCCATCAGGGAAGGGGTTCGGAATTTGAATGAAGAATGGCTTGGAGGCCAGCCTGTTCTGTCTTTACCCAGCCCCAGCCCCAGGCATGTTTTCCACCTGGTCCTTCTTTCTTGTCATTTAGCTATCCTACACCTTTTCTCTCAAATTGCTTCCTACCTATGCGCTCTCACTGATATGGAGAGGGGAGCTAGGCAATGATGTTTTCATGTTACTTGTCTTTAAACACCTAAGCCTGCTCTACAGCCGTTGTTGATTGAACCAAAAAAAAGTGGACATTTCTCTCAAGGGGAACCAATCCATGGACTGGTCTAATCCAACTAGCTGCCTCATCTCCAGAATTCAAGTCAAGAGATACACAACCTGGAGTCAGATACTGTTGGGTGCTTGGAATCAAAGGCATATTGGTCCTGGAGGAATCAAAGATCACCCAGGCCTGGGTCAGCCATTTTCGGCCATGTGTACTCTGATGAGTCAGTCAATGGACAAAGCTTGTCCATGAAGACAAGAAAGAGATCAAAGCTGGCAAAGAGATGAGAGACTTCAGGCCCCTGTCAGGAACAGAAGAGTAACCCTGGCTCTGGAGTTTGCCGTATCAGACTTGTCAGAATTCCTGTGGCCCAGATCCCCTAGCTCTTGTCCTGGAATGCTCTTACGCTTGCCTGCAGTGCTTCTGAATTGGTCCTTGCTTTTCTTAAACTGGCTTGAATGAGTTTCTATTCTTCACAACCAAATATGCTTTGTCTAGAAAGTCTCCTGTTAGAGAGATGCAGATGGCGAATTTCAGTCTCCTTCATCGCCCTAGTTCAGTGTCTGGAAACTCTAGGAGATCATGTGTTCTCTTCCATTCAGCTGAGTGCAGTTTCACAAGAGAGACTATGCTGGGAGAAGAAGGTATTATTCTTGAAGTGTTCAAATCTCTCAACTTCACCTTCAAAGTCCTTGGCACTCATCCTCCACCTCTCGCTCTGATGATTGTCCTGCTGTGGCTCTGACCACTCACTTAAACCATCTGCTTTATTAATTGTTCCCTCTGGTAGATAAAAGTTGGCAACAATTTTTCTTTTGGCTATTTTTCCCATTGAGAGATACAGTCTAATTCCCATTCCCTTGAATATAGGCTGGCCTTCAAGACCTGCTTAAACATCTGAATGTGGTAAATATGACATTTGGGTCTTCTAAGGCTAAATCACAAGAAACCTTGCAACTTCTGGCTGTGTCTCTGGGAACAATCTCTTGGAAGCCTCTGCTGCCTTGTAAGAAATCCTACTACCCTGAAGTTGCCATACTGTGAGAAGCCCTAGACAAGGGGCAAATAATAGGGAGTGAGGAAGGGGGAGGGAGGGAGAAAGACAGAGAGAGAGAAAGAGACCACAGACTCCAAGCACCAAACTTATGAGTGAAGAAGCCATGTTGAAAATGGACCCTAGTGCCATGTAGAGCAGAGATAGGCCACCCAGCTGAGCCTTTCCTGAATGACTGCAACACAAAAATTGTGAGCAAGATAAAATTTTTGTTTTAATCCACTTAGTTTTGAGGTAGTTTGTCACATACCAACAAAGAACCAGAATATTCCTAGTCATCTCAGAGGTATTTCAGCCTCCTTCCATTTCCATATATCATTCTCTAGCCCAAGGACACCTTCTTCCTTCTTCTCACCTCTATATCTTTTGATGATCAGGACAAGAATCTCCCTTTCTGCGAGGCTTTTCTGATTTCTCCTCTCTTCTGCAGCGTGTTTGGTCAAAGCTACTCTTGGAATCCTTAGCTTGGGCAATCTTGTGTGTCTTTTTGATATATTTTAGACTGTTGTGTCCCAAATCCCCAAGGGCAGGGCCTATTTCTTGCTCTTTCTTTTTTTTTTTTTTTTTTTAATCCCTCTACATTTTGGCAGAGCCCTGAATAGAAACAATTCAATCTGTGTTGAGACTCCTAAATACTGTTGTCTTGAGGCTAAATAGCCCTAATCTCTTTAATCCAAATTTATATTGGCACTAATCAAAGGCTTGTCTGTCCAATTACACATTTTCAATTAGGTATTTAGATTAAATTAGGTAAATTGAGGTAGCTTTTACTTTTTATTCTCAGATTGTGTATAGACTTTAAACATTTGGGGTGGTTGGGAAAAAAACCCAAGGAGAACAGAAAGAAATTCCCATGTAATGGGATAAATCATGGGCAGAATCAAATGACATGCTGTAGGTCTGTTTGCTTGTCAACACATGCCTGCATCATTTATGGGAGGTCAGGGTCAAACTCTACATTTATAGTTTTGTTCTAGCTCGGGTGAGTGTCTTTTAACTGCTTCACCTCTTTCTAAACCCTATTTTGTTTGGACTTCTCCCAGCCCAACACAATGAACTCTCCCATGTTCTCAGGACATTTTTTTTCATTTTCATTTTCATTTCCATGTACCCCTTGGCTTCTCTTTCATATGCAACATTCTTCTTTGCAGTGTTCAGAAAACTCATTAGCTTCCAACCTCCTCAATTAGGCAGAACAAACATGCATTACTCCAAATTGCCCCGCACTGCGGTAGAGACAGAGTTCAAGCAGAATGTTGGCCCACCACCCAAGGATTTGACCACTGAAGTTTACTTCCCTTCAATCAAATCGAGATCACATCTTCCTGTAGTTTTCTATGTAAGTAATGAAGCTCTTATCTTCAGTTCTCAAAGGATCACTGTTTCCTTTTCTGTATATATTTGTTTGTTTTACTCCTGGTGAGTACTTACCTATTATTGTATGTGTATCATTCATTTGTGGAATCATCTGCTGTCAGATTTTCCCATTTTTCTTAATCTAACAATCACAAAATCAGCCACATATCTGATAACAGAAGAACCACATTGAGATGCAGAGATCTTTTTAAATGGTGCAAAAGGGAAGGGACACATTTAAAATGCTCTCCTTAAATGATTCTGTTTAAAAAAAATGTGAAGTTGTTGCACTCCTCCCTAGAAATTACAACTGTATAAATTCTAACTTTTTCCAGTGCTCAGGCACACGAGAGACAGGGAACATTCACCACATTCTATTCGTGTTCATAGGTCGTGACTAAGATAAATAGATTTTAGAGAAACATTGATGTGGGTGTGCTCCAAGTGGGAGGAATTTCATGTTCCAGTCTCCCTGCTGAACACCTAGAATATTAGAGGCTTTGTGAAGTTTGTGCTTGACTCCTTTTAAAGGAGGATATGACTGAGGTCATAGTGTGATAAATCTCTGACACAACTGTATGGAGGAATATGGATCTGAGCAGAGAGAAGCAAAACAAGCTGAAGTGAAAAGTTCGAATGCATGAGGACATTCTTAAAACTAAGAGGCAATTGAGGGGATGAGTAGTAGCTTTTACAGAGGAGGTGGCTAAGAATCCACATTTCAAGCAGGAATGCCCTGAGCCTTCTCTTTCTCACCTGTTGTCAGTTATACCACCAAACAGGGACATACACAGAGAGCTGATTTATACTTAATATCCAATCTGCTGCAAACTGTTCACTCCTCTTCATCAGAATGCTCACTTATGACACAGTCTTCAGTTCCTTAGCAACAAACTGTCATGTCACCCTGGTGAAATTCTGGTCAGCTGAGAGGAAAAGGAAATGTTGAATGGTGATGGAGAAAATCTTTATTTTAATCACAAATGTGTATGTATAAGAGCTGAAAAGACAATATGAAAAGGCAGGTCAAGGAAGCTACATTTGAACAAGTGTTTTTGATTAAGGTTTATGTGGGCACAGATGTCCCCTTTAAGTTCCTTTTTATTGAATAATTTCCCTTTGATCCTTGAGTAACTAAAAGAAAACCCAGCACTTGACATTAACCTGGGACTCAGAGCCCCATCGTGGGATTCCTTTGCCTGCCTGCTCCAGCACAAAACAGCCCCGCCCAGCACCGTGGGAGCACATTCATCTTTATTTCCCAACCGGGCTTTTCCTCTTCCCCTCTCTTCTGGGTGAGAATGGAGGACAGTCAGCTGAAGAAGTCATTCTATGTGTACTTTTTCTTTGCTTGAGATCAACTTCAAAAGAGGCTGGTCGGGAGACACCAATGACAATGTAAGAAGATGAAGATTGTCCCGGGAAGTATGGCCCCAGAAAAAGAGCAGAGATGACCAGACATGGGAGATGTTGAGAATTCTATCTTTTCTCCCTGTTTTAATTGTTAGGAATGATATAAAAATCATTTCTTTATTTTTGGCTTTGTGGATAAAACCAAATTATTGAAATGAGAGCATAATTAAAAGGGGAAAATGCAGAATTCTTTTTTTAAAAAGATAGATGAAGATAGAGAAAGAAAACAAAAAAGAGAGAGAACCCAAGCAAACAAAGATTATATAAACAACTTGGAGCATGCTTTTTTTAAAAAAACAAACCAAAAAGCAAAAAACAAAAAACAAAACCCTATCAGTGCCATTTACCTGAATTCCCAGTTTCCGTATTTAAATGTCTGATCAATCATTCAGTTCCAATACAGACATGATGTTTGAAGGCCACTTTGTAATGGTTTTACCCTAGTTCAGATTATTTGCAATCCAGGGGGAAAATGTGCATTCTGTGCAAAAGCAAATAGAAAACATATCTGAGCACAAATCAAAAGAATGATTACCACATTCATGCTCTGTACCCATTACGGGGTCCCCAAGTCTCTCATTCTGTTTGTCTTGGCACTTTTTCTTTAGCTGCTTTGGTTGGACTGGGTGGGAAAAACAATAACAACCCACAAAACCCTAGGCAGAGAATGAGGCTGGTGGAAACGGGTAACATGAAAAGATGTGACATCCTTCAAGGGCTTGGCACTTCAGACTTCATTGTGGGTGAAGCTGCTTGGGGAGACCTCCTCGGGCTCCCATGGAGGTCGTTGCTGAATGTGTGTCATGAAGTGCCTGACCATTAGTGGGAGGGCAACCCTGCTCTCATTTCAATCTCTAGCAAGCTCTCACTCAGTGGGTAATGAAAAATGGCATTTGCACAAAGTGGAGAGAAAAAGCATTGTTTCTATAGCATATTATACTTTCCACTGCTCAGAGAACATTTCATTACCTATAAAAATAATTATCTGTGTAACTTACTGTGCATGGCAGAAAAGTTGCATTGTGGCTTTAAAAGAGCTGCCTCCAACTGCAAAACACACTCTATCTCTCCCACTCCCCACTGACAGAATAGCCTGTGTTTATAAGCAAATCCACTCAACCCCTTAATGATGACCTAGAATAAACATCTGACATGTACTAGCTTTCAAGCTGTTCTATGTTTAGGCATGAATCGTTCATTTCTATGCCTTTTGTATCCAGCCTGAAGGAAAGACAAATGATACAAGGGATGATTTACATTATCAGTGGAGGCAGAGGTTATGTCCGTGTTTATCTGATCCTCTTTTATTGTGTAACTAACAGTGAGATAACCAGCCTGGTGCACAATGACCATTCAATTTGAGCCACCCACCCTATGTCCATGTTGACTTTAATTTTAAAATATATTAAAAAGACAAGCGCTTGTATAGTAGCACAAGGTTTATTTGGTTCAGGCAGGCATGTAGGAAAGGTATAGATTTCTCATTTAGTGTTAGGCTTCCTCCACACTTACCTTTCCATAAAGCCTGCAAGAGTATTGCCACTGGGGCTTTCCTCTCTAATTGCACTAGGAGAATTGGTACTCCACTTTATGAGGATGATGTGGATGTCCAGCTCTGGTTGATAGTAGAGCATGGGAAACTTGGAACAAATTTACCTAGCATCAGAAAAGACCACAGGGAGTATGCATGAGCCTGAATAACAGGCAAGCTTGCTTTTCCTTGAAGAAAAATCCAGTCATCTCAAAAACTGTCAGTCTGGCTTGGAAGACAATTTCATGAAACCAACCATAGGCCTTCAGGGCAATCTATACCACAATTGAACATAATGCCCCAAGATGGTATTCACTAAATATACCCTTTGGGGAAAACTACCCATTCTTATGTAGTAGGAATTGATTTCTAAAGGGAAAAAATGTTTTTAAACTCTCCAGGATCTGTATAGTCATGGGAGTGCCAATATTTGAAGTCATCTTAATCTCACCTGCAGGGCATCTCTATGGAACTCATGGAGATGGAGTGGTGGTGGAAGATAAGCTCATGGAGATGGAATGATAGTGATGGTGGAAGATAAGATGGTTCCATATATCAGGCCCTATGCTCTTCTTTGAATTGACTCAAAGAATATGGGGTCAGATGAAAGAAACACACTCCAACTCGTTGCTCTGAGGAAACTATAGAACCTGGACAGAATGTATAAGGAACACAAAAATTAAATAGTAGCAAGCAAATTGAGGAAAAAGGCCAGAATTTGGAGTATCACTGAATTTATGGTGAGTTTATTATTTTTCCTCTCTGAGATCTCCCATTCTGAACACAACGTGGCCTGAAAGCCAGAAGTGGGCACCAGGGAGCAGAGAGAACTCCAGGAGAAGCTGGTTCAAGGAGCGGGAGATTCTAACTCTCAGAAAGAGTGCAAAAATCCATTAATACTTTTGTATTTTCTCTGTTCCCTCATACCCCAGCCCCCAAGCAATCTCTTAATGGCAGTAGTAGGAACAAAGGAAGCAATGAAGAACAGAATCAATGAAATTGAAAACAGAAAAATAATAGAGGATAAACAAAGAACCCAAAAGTTGATTCTTTGCAAAGGTCATTAAAACTGATGAAACTGATAGGCCTTCAATAAGATGAAGTGGGGCGGGGGAGAGAGGAGGATGAGGAGGAGGAGGAGAAAAAGCAGGAAGAGGAAGAGAAAAAGGAAGAGGAGGAGGAGGGAGAGAAAGACTAGTATTATTGATATCAAGAATGAAAGAGAAGATACTGCTATAGATCCTACATACCACAATAAAAAAAGAAGCATCAGGGAATACTACAAACAACTCAATAAAAAAGAAAGCATCAGGGAATACTACAAATAACTCTATGCACATAAATTGAACAACTGAGAAGAACTATACCAATTCCTTGAAAAGCCCAAACTATCAGGGCTCTCAAGATAAAATAGATAAACTAAATAGTTCTGTAACTATTAACAAATGGAATTTGTAGTTAAAATTCTTCTGAAAAAAAATCTACAGGGTACAGATTATTTCACTGATTAATTCTTCTAAAATTTAAAGAAGAAATGAGATCAACTCTACACAATCTCTTCTAGAAAATGGAAGAAAGCACTCCTAACTCATACTATGAAGCCAGCATTAACCTGATATCAAACACATATGTTTTGTCTCATTGATTTTTGCTCTATTTTTTATTGCTTTTTTTCTCCTGCTTGCTTTGGGTTTTTCTCTTTCTAGTTTCTTCAGGTGAAAGCTTACATTGTTGACTTAAATCCTTTCTTTTTTCCTAGCATTATTAAATGTTTTAAATAAGCATTTAATGTAGAAATTTTCCTCTAATCACTGCTTTACCTGCATCTGCATCTTATAAAGATACATACAAAAAAGATAATAAACACAAAGATAATAAAAACACAAAGATAACAAAAAAAATCTACAGAGCAGTATTCCTGATTAACATAAACACAAAAAACTCTTCAACATGTTAGCAAGTCAAATCAAGCTATACATAAAAAGAATTATCATACCACGACCAAGTGTAGTCCACTATATTAACAGTTTAAGAACCCAAATCACACATTCATTTGATTTGCTGCAGAAGAATCATGTGACAAAATTCAACATCTATTCATGATAAAAACTCTTAGAAAATTGGAAATTGAAGGGGACTTCCTCAAACAGTAAATAGCATGTATAAAAAACTAGCTGACATGATGCTTAATGATAAAAGATTATGTACTTTGCTTCTAAAATAGGGAACAAGACAATAATCTCCATACTCACTACTCCTACTCAACATTGTGCTGGGAGTTCAAGCAAGCACAGTGTTGAACATAAAAGACAAGGAAGAGAACAGATAAAAAAGACAAATAAAATAAGTGAGTCATATATATTGGAAAGGAGGAAATAATATTGTCCCTATTCACCATTTGTCATATATGTCTATGAAGGCAATTCCAAGGAATCTACAAAAAAGTCTCCTAGAACAAAGAAGTGACTTTAATGAGACTGCAGGATCCAAGGTAAGTACAGAAAAATTAATAATATTTTTATGTAATAGCAATGTATAATTAGAACTGGCTAGCCATATGTAGAAAGCTGAAACTGGATCCCTTCCTTACACCTTATACAAAAATTAATTCAAGATGGATTAAAGACTTAAACATTAGACCTAAAACCATAAAAACCCTAGAAGAAAACCTAGGCATTACCATTCAGGACATAGGCATGGACAAGGACTTCATGTCTAAAACACCAAAAGCAATGGCAACAAAAGCCAAAATTGACAAATGGGATCTAATTAAACTAAAGAGCTTCTGCACAGCAAAAGAAACTACCAGCAGAGTGAACAGGCAACCTACAAAATGGGAGAAAATTTTCGCAACCTACTCCTCTGACAAAGGGCTAATATCCAGAATCTACAATGAACTCAAACTAATTTACAAGAGAAAAACAAACAACCCCATCAAAAAGTGGGCAAAGGATATGAACAGACACTCCTCAAAAGAAGACATTTATGCAGCCAAAAGACACATGAAAAAATGCTTATCCTCACTGGCCATTAGAGAAATGCAAATCAAAACCACAATGAGATATCATCTCACACCAGTTAGAATGGCAATCATTAAAAAGTCAGGAAACAACAGGTGCTGGAGAGGATGTGGAGAAATAGGAACACTTTTACACTGTTGATGGGACTGTAAACTAGTTCAACCATTGTGGAAGTCAGTGTGGCGATTCCTCAGGGATCTAGAACTAGAAATACCATTTGACCCAGCCATCCCATTACTGGGTATATACCGAAAGGACTATAAATCATGCTGTTATAAAGACACATGCACACGTATGTTTATGGCGGCACTATTCACAATAGCAAAGACTTGGAACCAACCCAAATGTCCAACAATGATAGACTGGATTAAGAAAATGTGGCACATATACACCATGGAATACTATGCAGCCATAAAAAATGATGATTTCATGTCCTTTGTAGGGACATGGATGAAATTGGAAATCATCATTCTCAGCAAACTATCACAAGGACAAAAAACCAGACACTGCATGTTCTCACTCATAGATGGGAATTGAACAATGAGAACACATGGACACAGGAAGGGAAACATCACACTCTGGGGACTGTTGTGGGGTTGGGGGAGGGGGGAAGGATATCATTAGGAGATATACCTAATGCTAAATGATGAGTTAATGGGTGCAGCATACCAGCATGGTACATGTATACATATGTAACTAACCTGCACATTGTGCACATGTACCCTAAAACTTAAAGTATAATAATAATAATAAATTAATTAAAAAAACAAATTTTAAAAATTTATGGTAGCTTTGAAAAGTGAGATATTTAGCTATAAATATAACAAAACACCCACAGGATCTGTGCAAAAAACTACAAAATGATAATTACAGGAATCAACAAAAACCTAAATAAATGAAGAGGCATACCCCATTCGAGGATTGAAAAACTCGTTGTAAAGAGGTCAGTTTGCCTCAGATTGATCTGTAGATTTAACACAATTCCAATCAAAATATCCTACCTGGCATTTTTGTAGGTAGAGACAAGCTGATTCTAAAATTTATATGGAGACTATCCATTCTCCATTGTGCATTTTTGGCAGTCTTGTTGAAGATCAGATGATATATGTGGATCAGAATATATATGTGGATCTATTTCTGAACCCTCACTTCTGTTCCATTGATCTGTATACCTGTTTTTATGCCAATACTATACTGTTTTAATTATTGTAGGTTTGCAATATATTTTTCAATCAGGAAGTGTGATGTCTCCAGCTCTGTGCTTCTTTCTCAAGACTGATTTGGCTATTTGGAGTCTTTTGTGGCTTCATGTGAATTTTAAAATTGTTTTTTCTATTTTTGTAAAAAATGCCATTTGGGATTTCGATATGGATCACATTGACTCTATAGGCCACTTTTGGTAATAGGGACATTTTAACAATGTTAAGTCTTCTGATCCATGAATACATAATATCTTTCCATTTATTTATGTATTTCTTCTTTCTTTCATCAATGCTTTGTAGTTTTCAGTATATAACTCTTTCATCTCCTTGGTTGCCTATTCCTAAGTATTTTAATTATTGATATTATTGTAAATGGAATTGTTTCTTTATTTCCTTTTTGGATAGCTCATTGTTAGCCTATAGAAATGCAACTGATTTTTGTACCTGCAACTTTATTGAATTCATTTATTAGTTCTAATAGGTTTTTGTGGAGTCTTCATGGCTTTCTACACATAAAATCATGCCATCTGTAAAGAGGTAATTTTATTTCTTCCTGTCTGATTTGGATGATTTTTATTTCTTTTTCTGGCCTGGCTAGGACTTCCTGTGCTATGTTTCATAGAAATACTTTCAGTGCTATGTTGAGAGTGAGCATCCTTGCCTTGCTGATCTTACAGGAAAAGCTTTTGTTATTTTACCATTGAGTATGACATCACTGTGAGCTTTTAATATACAGCCTTTATTATGTTGAGGTAAATTCCTTCTATACCTAGTTTGTTGAGGGTTTCTTTTTTTCATGAAGTTTTTTAATTTTGTTAAATGCGTTTTCTACATCTATTGGGATGATCATGTAATTTTGAATCCTTTTTAAATGTCCTATATTACTTTAATTGATTTGCATATGTTGAACCATCCTTGCATCCCAGGGATAAATCCTACTTCATCATGGTATATGGCCTTTTAAATTTATTAAGAAGACTGTATGTATACATGTGAAAGAATGAAATTGTACCCTTATCTGACACCATACATATAAATCAATGCAAAATGGGTTAAAGATTTAAACATAAGACCTGAAACTTTAAAACTCCTAGAAGCAAACATTGAGGAAAAGCTTCATGACATTGGTCTTGGCAATGATTTATTGGATATGACATCAAAATCACAAGCAACAGAAGCAAAAATAGACAAGTGGGACTACATCAAACTGAAAAGATACTGTATAACAAAGGAAACAATCAACAGAATGGGAGAAAATATTTGTATACCATATTCTGATAAGAGTTTAGTATCTAAAATAAGATTAAAAAACACCTTCAGCTGAATAGCATAAAAATAAAATAACCCAACTAAAAAATTGGCAAAGAACCTTGAATAGACATATCTCCTAAGAACATATACAGAGATATCTGCATTTCCATGTTTGTTGCAGCATTATTCATAATAGCCAAGATATGGCATCAACCTAAGTGTCTATCAACAGATGAATGGATAAATAAGAGGTGGTATTTATACACAATGAAACATTATTTAGCCTTAAAACAGAAGTAAATCCTGCCATATGTGACAACAGGAATGAACTTGGAGGACACTATGCTAAGTGAAAGAGGCCAGTCACATAAAAACAAATGGCTGTATGATTTCACTTATATGAGATATCTAAAACAGCCAAATACATAAAATGAGAGAGTAGGACTGTAGTTGCCAGGGATAAAGAGAAGTGGGCAATGAGGGATTCATCTTCAATGGGTATGCAGTTTCAGTTATGCAAGACAAATATGTTCTAGAGACCTACTGTACAATATTGTGCCTACAATTAATACTGTGCATTTCAAAACTTAAAAGGGTAGATATGTTGACATGTTAAGTGTCCTTACAACAGTGAAAAAACATCTGTTATAAACATTTAAAAAACAAAAATTAAAGTCATAAAAAGTTTATATGAAAATTCAAAGCAATTATTTTAGTATTTGAAACAGAATAAGACTGGAGGAATCACACCACCCAATAATAAGACTAATTATGAAGCTGGAGTAGTTAAGACAGTATGGTATTGACAAAGGAAAAGGTTCAGGATCGTTGGAACAGAATAGAGTCTAGAAATAGACCCCAAAACAGACAGCTAATTGATTTCTGACAAAGGTGCACAAATAGTTCAATGGAGAAAGAATAATCTTGTCAACAAATGGTATTAAAACAATTGAAAACCTATATGCAAAAAAAAAACCCTGACTTAAACCTCATACTTCATACAAAAATTAACTCGAAATGGATTATAGACTTAAATGTAATAGGTAAAACTATAAATCTTTTAGAAAAAAACCTAGAAAAAAATCTTTATGATCTGTTATTATGCGAGTTCTTAGACATGACACCAAAAGCACAATTTATTTTTAAAAATTGACAAATGGACTTTATCAAAATTAAGAACTTTTACTCTGTGAGAGATCTATCTTGGAGAATGAAAAGTCAATACACACACTGGGAAAATATATTTTCGAATTACCTATCTGGCCAAGGACTTGTATCTAGAATATGTAAAGATTATTCAAAACTTAACATGAAGAAAACAGATAACCCACTAAAAAATGAGCAAAGGTTTTGAACACATCACCAATGAGGATATAAGGATGGCAAATAAACACTTAAGTAGATGTTGAATATCATTAGTCATAAGGGAAATATAAATTAAAACCACAATTAACTACCACTACAAATGTAGTGCACTTAAAAACTTAAGAGGGTAAGTTGCCACCACAAATGCAGTGATAGCTAATTGCAGTTTTAACTTCTATCTATTGAAGTAAAAGAAAAATGTTGACAACAAAAAGTGCTGGTGAAGATGCAGAGCAAATGAAACTCTCACACGTTGTAGGTGGGGATGCAAAATGCAGCACCCATCCTGGAAAACAGTTTGGAAGTTTCTTACAAAGTTAAACATGCACTTACCATATGACCCAGCAATCCTGCTCCTGGGTGTTTACCCTAGAGAAATGAAAACTTAAGTTCTTATGAAAGCCTACACATGAATGTTTTTAGCAGCTTTTTTTTTTTTTTTTTTTTTTTTGTGGCCAAGTCTTCTCACTTTGTTACCCAGGCTGGAGTGCAGTGTCATGGTCATGACTCACTGCAGCCTCGACCTCCATGGCTCAAGTGCACACCTGGCTAATTTTTGTATTTTTTTGTAAAGATGGGATTTCACCATGTTGCCCAGGCTGGCCTCAAACTCCTGGGCTCAGCTGATCCTCTCACCTTGGCCTTATAGGCATGAGTCACCGTGCCTGCCAAAAGCTCTCTTCCTAATTGCTCAAATCTGGAAATACTGTAAGTGTGCTTCAACAGATGAATGGATAAACAAACTGTGGTACATCCATACATTGGAATATGTACTCAGCAATAAAAAGCAACAAGTGGATGAATCTCAGAGGCCTCTGAAAGGCATTATGCATGAAAGAATCCAGTCTCGGCCGGGTGTGGTGGCTCACGCCTGTAATCCCAGCACTTTGGGAGGCCAAGGCAGGCGGATCACGAGGTCAGGAGATTGAGACCATCCTGGCTAACGTGGTGAAACCCTGTCTCTACTAAAAATACAAAAAATTAGCCAGGTACGGTGGCAGGCGCCTGTAGTCACAGCTACTTGGGAGGCTGAGGCAGGAGAATGGCATGAACCCGGGAGGCGGAGCTTGCAGTGAGCCGAGATAGCGCCACTGCAGTCCGGCCTGGGCGAAAGAGTGAGACTCCATCTCAAAAAAAAAAAAAAAAAAAAAAGAATCCAGTCTCAAAAGATTATATACTGTATGATTCAATTTCTATGGCAGCCTCAAAAAGACATGATTAATGGAGAACAGATCAAAGGGATACCATGGGCCAGGCTCACGCCTGTAATGCCAGCATGTTGAGAGGCTGAGGAGGGCAGATCACTTGAGATGAGGAGTTCAAGACCAGCCTGGCCAACATTGGAGACACCTCATCTCTACTAAAAACACAAAAACTAGCCAGGTGTGGTGGCACATGCTTGAAGTCCCAGCTACTCAGGAGACTGAGGCAGAAGAATTGCTTGAATGTGGGAGGCAGAGGTTGCAGTGAGCTGAGATCACACCACTGCACTCCAGTCTGGGTGGCAGAGTGAGACTCCATCTCAAAAACAAACAAACAAACAAACAAACAAGCAAACAAAAAAAGGGATGCCATGAGGGAGTTTTTTAGGGCAATGGAATTGTTCCGTATTCTGATTGTGGTAGTGGTTTTATATGTATATTATACAATGACTGAAATTCATAGACCTGTAAATACATACAGACACAAAGTCAGTTTTACTCTATAATGATCACAAAAGTAATCTAGGGAGCATAGCTGTGAAGTCTTCCCTAATAGGTCCTCCCAACCTCCTTCTCCTTAGGGGGTCCAAGGCCTTTCCTTCCTCTCCTTGCTTCTGGATTCTGTCTCATAGTGCTGTTCTGTTTCCCTCCCAGTCTTGGCACCACTAGGCTGTAGCACTTCATCCAGGTCTTGTCTGGGGCCATGGCTCTGTGGCTTTGCTCCACACTCTTCTTAGTCAAGAACAGCCACCAAAATCTACTGGGTTTTCAGCCAGTTCCCTCAACAAACAAGCAAGCTACAACAAAAACAGAAGTCATCTTTGATTTCTCTTTCTTCTACCTCCATATTCCATTTATTAGTGAGTATTGCCAGTTCTGCTTTCTAAATAGGTCCTGAACCTAATCCTCGCAGCCACCTCTGTCCGGGTCATTGCCGTCTTAGGCCTTAGCCACTGCAACAGGGTTCTACCTGGTCTCCCTGCTTCCACTTCTTCCCTGCTATTGTCTATTCCCAATGCAATAATCAGAGTAATCCCACGAAAACACATACCATGTCATTTCTACTTACAGTCCTCGAAAATCTTTCCAGTGTATTTAGAATAAAAGCCAAGTACTGTCCCACGGCTTCCGCAGGGCTGGCCTCCTCCCCCTGCTTCCTCTGGTATTGTGCCCTGGCCACGCTGACCTTCTTGCTCTTCACAGGATATGTCATGCTTATTCCCACTTCAGTGCTATTTTCTCTATCTGGAACTGGCTTATCCCAGAAATCTGCATGGTTGCTGCTTCAGATATTTCAAGACTCAGCCCTAAAGTCACTTCCTCAGAGAGAGCTCCTCTGCCCATTTGTTTCAAATAGCCTCCCCAGCCTTCCAGTCTCTCTCTAGCCCCTTAACCTGACTTATCTTCTCTCAGCACTTAACCACCTCATGCAAGATGCTGGCTTCCCATGGCAACATAGAATCCATACTCTTTATTACGTCCTAGAAAGTGCTATGCGACCTGGTTTGCGCCTCCCCTCTGACATAACCCTCTGTTCCTGAGGGGCAATTCCCTTTGCCGTGCCACTCCCTGTGCACCCCTCCAGACACACTGACTTCCTTGTGTTCCCAGAACAAAGCAAGCATGCTTCTACCTCGGAATCTTTGCATTTGTGATTCCATCTCCCTGGAATGCTGGTCCTCCATAGAGCTTCCTAGCACATTCTCTGCTCAAATGACACCTAATCAGAGACTTTCTTGACCATCGTATATAAAATAGCAAGCCCTTCATCATTCTGTACTCCTCTTATCTGTCTTATTTTTCATGGCATTTATAACTACCTGATGTGTGTATAGCTATTTATCTGTTATGTGTTCTTAGGTCCCTGTACTAGGCTGTCAGCCTGCAGGGAGCCACGACTTTGTTTTGTCTACTATTGTCTTTCTCTGTGAGTCTCAGCCTCATTCATACCAATGTTGCTTTGAGGATGGCTGGGTGCAGGGAGGCACTGGAGTACCAAGAGCCCTGGAGAGACCCCTGGCTATGCGGCTGTTGTTCCTTGTCTGTCTCTCTCACCCGCATGTAAGCTCGATATTGGCGGTGACCGAGAGGCAGGGCCCAGTGCATAGTGGGTGCTCAAGAATAGTTGTAGAATGAACAAATGAATGAATAAATGATAGAGGCTTTTGGATATTTAAAAAGGATGTTTTGGCTTTTAAAAGGAACTTTCCATGTTTTAAAACCTAAATGCAGAATAATGGTATGAATTGGCCAGTGAGAAAGTACCTTATGTGAAGTTAACTGCTAACATTTAAACATTTTCCCCTGCCTAGTAAAGACTTTTTGATGTCTTCCCATTGTTCTTAGGGTCATAATGCACTTTAAGATGGCTCCTGCCCCTTTGTCAGCCCACTTTCCCTTGTTCTGAGTCTCAGTCACACAACTCTCCTTTCAATTTCTCCTACCCGTGTTCCCTCCCAGTCCAGGGCCTCTGCCTGCAAGGCTTCCTCTGTCTGGATGCTCTGGCCCCCACCCTCCCCAGAGTTAACTCCTCCTCACCCTCCCCATCTCCACTAAAGCCTCAGATCTTCAAGGGAAGCCCTCCCTGACACTCAGGCAAGGGTGATGTGACCTCAAATCACCAGGTACCTCTGACGTACACCCCAGATCACAGGTGTGGGGTATAACATGTGTTTGTGTGATTATATAGTTAAGGCTCCCATGAGGGGGAACTGGGTCTGCCTTTGCTTCACCATTAACTTCCCTGTAAACTAGCACTTCTGGAAACAGAATAGGCTTTTTAAAAAAATATTTGTAAGGCCAGGCGTGGTGGCTCACGCCTGTAATCCCAACACTTTGAGAGGCCGAGGTGGGCGGATCACGAGGTCAGGAGATCGAGACCATCCTGGCTAACACGGTGAAACCCCGTCTCTATTAAAAATATAAAAAGTTAGCTGGGCGTGGTGGCAGGTGCCTGTAGTCCCAGCTACTCAGGAGGCTGAGGCAGGAGAATGGTGTGAACCTGGAAGGCAGAGCTTGCAGTGAGCCGAGATCACGCCACTGCACTCCAGCCTGGGCAACAGAGCAAGACTCCATCTCAAAAAAAAAAAAATTTGTAAAATGAAAACATTAATTAATGATACAAAAACGACTTTTTTGTATAGCCTCAATTTTAGTGCAAGGCAGTGAAGGTAATTGTTAAAACAAAAGTCAAGGAAACCCATTAAGCTCTTAACCCCCTGGTACTATTAGAAGATGAGAGATGCCGTGGTGTAGACAAGCTAGGACACAGGGCAGGTGAGTTTCCAGGGGCAGAGAGAGGAGATGAGCTTCACAGCTGCTAAGACCTGTCCCTCTGACTTGGGCAGGCATCATCGTTATTTGAAAGTACAACAGGGCCAAACCTTCAATCCAGTAACACAGCTGGTGCTCAGATTTTTTTTTTTTTTAAACAACATCATGTGGAATTTTCTTTATGTCTTTCTACTAAAACTCAAAGGATAGGAATAAGAATAGAAGAGATCATTGAAATCAGCTCAACATAAGGTAACCTTTGAGCAGTCAGCTGTGTCCCACTGTGAACTGCCTGGCCTCGAGTGTGTGTGGGGGAGAAGGGGGTGCAGAGGTCAAGGTGTCTCTTCTTGTCGGGGATGGTGTGGAGGTGATGGTGTCAGGGATGGTGTTCTTAGGTCAGGAGGAACGGGATCTGTCTGGTGACCTTTAACATGCCTTTCCACCTGGAAACCCCTCAGAGTTTATGCTCATCCTTTGTGTTAGTCAAAGCTTAAATCCCTTCCTTACCTAACCTTTGCTAGAAAGATGAAATCAGTATTTGCCTGGCCTGCTGCTCATTGGAATCACTGAGGAAGCCTAGCACCCACTTGAGACTAGTTAAATTAGAATATGTGGTGTGGGGCCCAGATATAGGTATTTTTTAAAAGCTCCTAGGTAATTCTAAGGTGCAGCCAGAGTTGACAGCCACTGTCAAACAGGTAGTGCTGTGGACGGGTTTCCTTTTTCCTTCACCTCTGGTGCTCACTCGGTTCTCAGGCTGAATCAAGCTTGGCCAAGCCGTGGCCCACAGGCTGCAGGCAACCCAGGACAGCTTTGAATGCGGCCCAACACAAATTCATAAACTTTCTTAAAACATAATGAGATTTTTCTGTGATTTTTTTTTATTAGCTTATCAGCTTTCATTAGTGTTAGTGTATTTTATGTGTGGCCCAAGAAAATTCTTCTTCCAATGTGGCCCAGGGGTGGCCAAAAGATTGGCCACCCCTGGGCTAAATGATCATAACGTGTGGCAGGCAGACTTCTGAGATGGTCACCAACAATCCTGTCTCCTGGCATTCCTGGCCTTGTGTAGGCCCTGACTCCTGGAGTGCACACTGGACTGGAACTCAGGTCCACTTAACCATCAGAGTAAAATGGCTAAGACTGTCGGAAGAGTGAGGAAGGGGAGCTAAAGAGTCCTGCATGAACTGAAAACTTGAGTGCTCAATCTGCAGTTATCAATGACCTCCATCACCACAGGTCCCTCCCCCAGCTCTAACCCCAACCCAAGGGGGATGACTTAGGGCTTGTTGGCCCTTTGGTGCCCTAAGCATCCTGGATAGAACCTTTTTTCAAGGTTCTGCCCTTCTCCTTCTTTTGATCTTCTCTTGACCTCACCTGCCGATCTGAACTGGGAGCTGGCATGGCACCTCTGTCTCTCTCAGCTAGAGAAAACCATCCTCTCATAGCAGAGCCAATCAGAACAATGTTCTCCATAGTGTGGCTCAGGAGCTGCTTCTCTGGATCATGATTACATTCATTGCCACGGTGTGAACTCAAGCACCAGGGGCCAAGGTCTTTCCAGGAGCCCTGGGTCTGGCAGTGGGCTCCTCTGGCAGAGCCCACGTGCCTTCTCTTGGAGGGAGAGCAAATAGCCTTTCTGGCCCCTGGGGCTATTGGCATTTCTGTAGTGAAGTTTGGATTGCCGGGCCAATCAGTGCCCACTCCCTTAAATCTGCCCCCAGCATCCGAGGAGCTGCTCTGGGAATTCTGTTCCATGTCCCCAGTTTCCCCCAACCCCAGAGGCCAGCAGCCCTTTTGTTGGTTTGGCTCTCAGCTTAGATCATTGAAGCGATTTCAGCTCCAACTGGGCAACACTCAGCATTTCATTTATGTCTTGGCAAGGTTACCATGTTATTACTTAACTGTGCTGCTGCTACTCAATAAGTGGGAACTGATTGAAATAACCACAGGAGTTGCTGGATTTCCCTAATTTTAGCACAGAGTTAAAGCTCACTCCCACAGTTGGAAGTTAAAATAGGCTGCCAGCCCACAGAAATGCCCACCCACCACACCTAATTGTCACCCCACAGATGCCTGTCATGGAAGGAAACATGGAAGGCTGGAGAGAAGTTCTTAGAAGCAAGTTCTTCTCCTCAGTGGATGCCTGAGGTCATTTTGGCCAGGCCCAATTTCTTTGAGACTGTAAGCCTGGGGAAATTTGCATGACTGCTTTAGAGACTCCTGCTTTCTTCCCTGATTTGTCTGACAGGCAGTCGAAGTACAGAGTGCACATTAGAACAACTGCAGAGAACAGAAACTCCTGTCTGGGGGTGCCTCCTTAAATGACTCATTCCTGGAGTCCAGATGTGGGGAAGGCAAAGACCCTGAGAAATCTATGTAATTTGGAAAGCAGAAAAGAGACTTAATCCAAGTTAACTTGCATTCTCTTGGTGTCATAGCCACCAACCACAACCCAATGACACCACTTGAAGAAAAATTTGAAGTAAATGGCATCTTGTGAAACTTCCCCCATCCCAGAACCCTTGAATTGTTTTTTTGTTTCTTGCTATTGAAAACTAGATGTTACTAGATATGTTCTGAAGGCTTCTATGAAAAGTTATTTCTCATAGTGAGCCTGCTTCTTAATATTTCTCACCCCTGTGCAATTTTGTGTTCTCTTGTACCTACTTTAAGTTATAATCTACTCTTAACATCTTAGTACAGCATAGTTGACCAGACTGCCAAGGGCAAAGTAGGGGATTAGAATTTGGAGATTTTTAGAGAAAGGGAAAGGCTTTCTCTACAAGGTGTTTCCCAAGGGGACCCTGGGCAGCCTCCAGAGTTCTTGGCAGTGGACAGATCCCAGTCTCCCAGGCTTCATGGCCTCACAGCTGGACTGTGTGGGAGCCTCCTGACACTGGTTTTGGTGATTAGCATCAGATTAGTCATCTTTAGAGATCTCTTCCTCCATGCCTGTCTCCTGCCCAAAAATGTCCGTGACTTTCTATTGCCTGTAGGATGAAATCCAAATCCCCTAGGCTTTCTTTCTTTTTTCTCTTTCTCTCTCTTTCTTTCTTTCTTTGTTTCTTTGTTTGTTTGTTTGTTTGTTTTTCTTTTTCTTTCCTTCCTTCTTTCTCTTTTTCATTCCTTCCTTCTTTCTCTTTTTCATTTTGTCACCCAAGCTGGAGTGCAGTGGCACAATCATGGCACACTGCAGCCTCAACCTCCTGGGTGCAAACAATCCTCCTGCCTCAACCCCCTAAGTAACTACAGGTGCATGTCACTACGTGTGGCTAATTTTTGTACTTTTTGTAGAGACGGGGTTTTGCTGTGTTGCCCAGGCTGGTCTCAAACTCTTGAGCTCAAGTGATTTGCCCACCTTGGCCTCCCAAATTGCTGGGATTACAGGCGGGAGCCACTGCACTTGGAGGTTTTCTTTCAATAAACTGGTGCCTAACAATATGCTGCCCTTAGGTGCCATTTCCACTCCCTGAAAACTCCTTTCTGACCAGACTCACTGTCTCCTTAACACACCTGACCAACTGACCAAACCTACCTCCTTGCCTCTGTCGACTTGTACTCCACAAATGCCATGGCTTCTCCTGTCTACCCTGCTGAGTCTCATCCAACCTTCCTACCTACTTAAGGCTCAGCTCACCTTGCTGTTCTATATGTAATTTTTCCTAATCTTTCCCAATATATAGTGATTTCTCCACTTTTGAATTTCTACAAGTACTTTTTGTACAATTATCATGCTGGTCCTTTGTTTTCAACTAGACTCCTTGAGTGTCCTACTCCTTGTAACTATTTGCTAATTGATTATTCTTTCAGAATCAGTATTTCAAGCATCCAAAATGTGTAGGAGAATATGGACCCAAGGACGGAGCAGAGAGACAAATAGAGGAACGGAAAATTTTGCCTACAACCATGATGTTCTCAAGGTTAGCTGACTGTGTTCTAAAATCCACTCAAATTCCCATTTTGGGAGTTGCTATGTGACAAAGGTCTGCCCCTGCAGTGTTGGGACAACTTTCTCATGGAGTTACAGTTCTTGCCTAACAGGAACCCACCATGGTAAGAAAAAGACTCAAGCTGGTTCATTTGTTTTTAAGGTTGCAAGGTAATCAAGTCCATAACCACACTTGCTCTCACATTTACCGAAACAGGCCAATCTCAGAACTAAATGATAAAAATGAAAATTAATCAGGGACTCCCATGGGCCTCACATATGGCAGTTTTGAATCTGTTCTTTTTTTCACTATCATAATTGTTTTTTTAAACTCATTTTCTCTGGTTGAATACACAACTGTAAAAAAAAGTTGGGGTAGTGGTGGTGATAGAAATGAATAAACCCATGGAAACAGTGAGACATCTACAGAGACAAAATTAGGAAGGAAGGAAACAAAAGCAATTTCAGTATCTCTGTGCAAGGCCTGCATACCTTTCCTTGCCAATACCCCTGGATCGGGCTTGTCTCACAAGGTAGCAGGTGTTTCCTTGACTCACACAGAAAACAAGCCCTTGGGCTTCTTGTGCTGTTAGGGCAAGTTACATTCAGCACATGAACACTGGGCCCTGCTTTGCCTGTCCGTCCTTCCCAGAAGAGACACAGATCACAGATGATCAAGTAGTTGAGAAAACAGTTCAAGAGGAGGCTTTGTGTCTTTTCTTTCTTTTCTTTCCTTTTTTTTTTGAAACGGAGTCTCGCTCTGTTGCCCAGGCTGGAGTGCAGTGGCATTATCTCAGCTCACTGCAGCCTTCGCCTCCCGGGTTCAAGTGATTCTCCTGCCTCAGCCTCCTGAATAGCTGGGTTTACAGGTGCCTGCCACCACACCCAGCTAATTTTTGTATTTTTAGTAGAGACGGGGTTTCACTGTTTTAGCCAGGATGGTCTCGATCTCCTGACCTCGTGATCCACCTGCCTCGGCCTCCCAAAGTGCTGGGATTACAGGCATAAGCCACAGCACCCGGCCCTGTGTCTTTTCTTAATTTGGGCAAACTTAAAGTAAAAACGCTTCTTAACATTATAAAGTAGGACTATTTCCCCTCCATTGAATTTTTGTAAAAAAGTCGAATAGGGATAGAAAGCAAGCAGCCAGATAGAATATCATGCCCCAGAACATCATTTACGTTGGTGGAACGTTATCACTTTAACACATAGAAACCTTTTCACACTAGTTAACAAATAGCATTAAGCATGATTCAAGTCAAGATTTTAAAAACTTGGCTGATGCCTCTCATTAAGAGTTGAAAACTATGTAAGACTCTTGCTCCGGGAAACTGTGTTCTGACATTTTAATAGTATTGCCTTAGCAAGAGCAGAAAATCCATGAACTTAGATTCACAGAAAGTAAATCAAGAATCCATCCAAAATGGAGTGCCTCTTGCTGAGTGATGGGATGGTTTTCATGTGAGATGTCAGTGCAGCTTCTATACTTGACATAAAAGTTCCCATTAAAAAAAAAATGGAACTGCTGCTCAATTTTTTTTAATCAAGCAGAGTTACCTAAAGTGCTTTTTAGCAGAGACTATTAGGAAAGGAATGGAAAGTAGTCATTATGACTAATCTGCTTGAGGAGTTGGGGTAACCAGTATTACAGGAGGGACTTTCAGAGCCATGGGGACCTTTTAGGCAACTCAAATTCCTTCAATTGTTTGCAGTGGTCCTCTCGAGGGGATGTAATGAGCTGACATGCACCAGAACAGATAGAATGCACTGCCAGCTGGTAGTTTACTCTTGTACAGGAAGGCTGCTTTTCTAACACACAATTCTTTGTTGTGTTAAAGAGAAATAAATATATAAAAGCCTAAAAGTAAGCTTTCAATTCTTTATGTCTGGCAAAATTGTCAGTAGCAATGTGCCTTGAGGATATATCCATGTTGCTGTCTTACAAGGTTGTTACGAAAGAATAAGCTCATACTATAATAACCACCCCATACACTTTACAGTTTATAAAGAACTTACATATACATTTTCTCAGTTGAACCTCACAACATCAGTGGAAGGCAGGGGAGGCAGATATTATTACCTCTTGAGAGGGAGTGACCCTGTTGCTGCTGCTGTATATGTGTGGCATTTGGTTTAGGAAGACTAAGTTGATTGTATTGTGTTTTCAAGTATTTTATATCATACAAGGATGTTTATTGCAGCACTGTTTATAACAAGGAAAAATTGGAACCTACTCGAATGCTTGCTAGTAGGGGACTGATTAAACTATGGTACAAGCTTAGATATGACTCTGTAGTCTTTAAGAATTTTGATGAGGTATTAGAAATAAACGTATTGATGTTGAAGTATATTTATTGATGAAGGAAATTGCTCACAATATTTCAGCCAATAAATAATAGTATATGCATTTTCTTTGTAACAGGAAAAAATGCACATGGTAAAATAGTGGTTATCTTTGTGTGCTGTGAATATGTATGATACTTGTTTTCTTTTTCATGCTCATCTATCAATTCTAATTTTAGTGTCAATAAATATTAAAAATGTACTATCTGACATTTTCAGTGAGATTAACTTTTACAATGAAAGTTAATGGAAAATATATGGCTCCACCTCTGGACCTCATGGGTAAAGTGATCCTGGGCATGTAAATGTGTCAGCCATGGTTGTGGCAGGGCCCTGAGTTCAACCAGATGGCACAAATGGAGTGTGGATCAGGTGTGTCTTACAGTGCTGTGCAAAGGGATAAGGAGCAAACAAGGGTGACAAGGCACCAGACACCAGCAACACTGGGAAGCCAAGATCACTCCTAGGGCCAAAAGGACAAACGGAGGAAATAGAGTTACCAAGTTACCAGAGCCCTGGGGACAGGAGTTGTGAACGAACTCCCCTCATTCCATGGGAGCTACAACAGCAAAGCATCACAGGCTTTGTCACACACCAGTGAAGACAGGAAGAAGTGCCCTGACCTCTTTCCTCCTGCATTTCCTGCTGGTACCTTCTGCTGACCAAGCCCTATGGGAAGCCAGCTGGCAGGAGATTCCTAGAGTCAGCCTCCTGGTGCATAGCAAGGGGCAAAGCAGGGCAAAAAATGGGTCTGGCCATGGGGGCTGTGCAGCAAACACATGAGCAGAACACAGGTCAGTCCCTGGGAGAAAAGGGTGTTTCTTAGGAAGCTGAAACAGAAAGGAAGAGCCTGTTGGGGCAGGATGGCCTGAGTAATTTGATTTTTTTGCCTGTGCTCAGAGCTTCCAACGTGTGGGGATGGGATCACAGATCACCTAATGCAAACTGAGAAAAAAATTTCTTTATGGAATTTTATGCAGAGATAAAATTGTGTACCTTTGGACCCCAATAATATCATCCTTGCTGCTTGAAGAGAAGAGGGGACTGCCAGGGAAAGGAAGACCGAAGTCATCTCAGATGTACCTCACTGCTTCCTGCTGTCCCATCTTTATTCCTATGCTCTCTCTCACTTCAGTGTCTTTGTCACCAGCCCCACATGATAGCTTAACAAGAGGTAGCATGCACCTAGTGAGCACTTGCTTACAGCAAGCAGTGGGGGAGGCACTGTTTGTGGTAGGCACTCAACATGATTAACTCATTTAATCCTCACAACAACCCTATGAAGAAAGTGACATTGTTCCCCAATATACTGAGCAGCTAAGAACATTGATAATGGAGCCAGGCTGCTTAGATTTGAATGCTGCCTCTGCCATTTCCCAGCTCTGTGACTCAGTTTTCTCATCTGTAAATGGGGATAATAATAGTGTCTACCTACTGGGATGGTTGTGAGGATTAATTGGAGAAATATGAGTAAAGTGTTCTGAACTGGGCTTCACATAGCAAGCCTAAGTCTCCAGTTCCCACATAAGGAAACTGAGGCATAGAGATGTTAAGGTACTTGCCTCAAATCACAGGGTTGATAAACAGCAGACCTGGACTCTGACCAGGACGTGGGGTTCCTTCCTTCATGTGGGCTCTGAACCACTATCCAGTATTGCATAAAAGGGCCTTTCCCATTCCCTCCCTGCTACTTTGAGCAGAGAGAATGGGATCACCCTCACTAACTGCCTAAATGAGTCTCTCACATTTTGGAACACCCTCCCCACTGCCCAGATGAAGATCTGCAGAAATCTCATCAGTGCTTCAAACCGTACTCCTCCAGGGTCACTTCCCACTCACTCCAGGCAGAAGGAAGAGTGCAGATCCCCAGCAATGGTCAGCAGCAGACGGGGGCAGGGGTGTAGTGGCTTTTTTGTCTCATCTTCCTTGGGATCAGACAAAATGGAGACTGGAATTGTAAGGTTTTCAAGGCCCAGGTCAGCAGGTGGGTCTTCAGTTTCCAAAATATACACCATGGAGAGTCATGACTAAAGCACACTCCAGCTCAGCTATCTGCTCTGGGCCAAAATAGGGGATGGGGCAGCCTTCTTCCTTGCATGGAGAATGCCAAGCACGTCACCATCATCAGTTAATCCCCTAATCTATGTAGGGTCAGGAGCAGTCACCTGGGTAAAATAATGAGGAAAAACCAACATGAAACATCAAGGTAACTGACAGAACTCAGATGGGAATTGAAGAATTCTTTAAGCCTGGGCCACAGCATGATCTCTCATGTTCTTTATTTCATTTCTTGGAAACCAGCTTACCTGTATTTCTTTCTTGCCTTCCTCTTAGCCAGGGGCTTTATAACAAGACTTTTTGTCAGTCTCATCTTTCATTTCAGAGTGAAATATGATCAATTACCAATGACAACAGAACACACTGAAAGCTGTGTCACCAGTGAGTCAAAAGTCCCCAGTGTAATGTCCATGACTTGTTGAAAACACAACAATCAAGTGGCCATTCAACAAATCTCTTTTCCTTCCATTCTTTTCTTCTTTCTTTTTTTCAGGCCTGGTATTCAATGTACATTGAAATAATATGAATGCAACAAGATGTCCTCAATTTCACAGGTGCCTAGTGACCAAAGTCAAAAGAGATTGCCTAGTGTTCATAGAAAACAGAAACTCTTCCAAAAACATCATGCACCAGTGAAAAGTATATAATATAAGTTTGCAAAATGTTGGTTGGTGCTTCATTTTCTCATTTTACTCATCTTCATAAAGTTGCTTTTAGGAAAGGAGTTATTTAGTCAATTATAATAGTTCTTCACTGAAACTGAGCTGGGTCACACATACTGCTGAGTGGTGCCCTGGCTAGAGCCTGGCATCTGCCCTGGTGAGAGTAGGAGGCAATACAGAAGAGGCTCTATAGACAGTTTCCTTATCTGTCAAATGAAAGGGATAGGCTAACCTTAAATAACATCTAAGGTTTCTTTCAACCAAAAAAAATATGGTTTTCTCCCTAGTTCTGGACCTGAGCTATGTTCTGAGTTTTTAATTAATTCAGAAAATGCTCTTAGCTTTGAACCGAGTGTAGGGGCATCAAGATGTGAGTAGCAGAGATAGGAGAGTAGGTGGATGCTGGGTCTTTACTGCCCATAGTAGGATTTTCTGTTGATTAGAAAATGTGCCCTCAATCAGGCAAGAGAAAGAAATAAAGGGTATTCAAATAGAAAGAGAGAAAGTCAAATTGTCTCTGTTTGCAAATGACACGATTCTATATCTAGAAAAACCCATTGTCTCAGCCCAAAAGCTTCTTAAGCTGATAAGCTACTTTGGCAAAGTCTCAGGATACAAAATCAATGTGCAAAAATCACAAGCATTCCTATACACCAACAACAGACAAGCAGTGAGCCAAATCATGAGTGAACTCCCATTCACAATTGCTACAAAGAGAATAAAATACCTAGGAATAGAGCTAACAAGGGAAGTGAAGGACCTCTTCAAGGAGGACTACAAACCACTGCTCAAGGAAATCAGAGAGAAAACAAACAAATGGAAAAACATTCCATGCTCATGGATAGGAAGAATCAATATTGTGAAAATGGCCATACTGTCCAAAGTATTTTATAGATTCAATGCTATTCCCATTAAACTACCATTAACATTCTTCACAGAATTAGAAAAAAACTGTTTTAAAATTCATATAGAACAACAACAAAAAAGCCTGAATAGCAAAGACAATCCTAATCAAAAAGCACAAAGTTGGAGGCATCACGCTACCCAACTTCAAACTATACTACAAGGCTACAGTAACTAAAACAACATGGTACTGGTACAAAAACAGACACATAAACCAATGGAACAGAATAGAGAACTCAGAAATAAGACTACACATCTACAGATCTTTCACAAACCTGACAAAAACAACCAATGGGGAAAGGATTCCCTATTTAATAAATGGTGCAGGGAGAAATGGCTAGCCATATGCAGAAAATTGAAACTGGACCCCTTCCTTACATCTTATACAAAAATTAACTCAAGGTGAATTATAACTTCAATGTAAAACCCAAAACTGTAAGAACCCTAGAAGAAAATCTAGGCAACACCATTCAGGAGATAGGCATGAGCAAAGGTTTCATGACAAAAACATCAAAAATAATTGCAACAAAAGCAAAAATTGACAAATGGGATCTAATTAAACTAAAGAGCTTCTGTACAGCAAAAGAGACTATCATGAGAGTGAACAGACAACCTGCAGAATGGGAGAAAATTTTTGCAGTCTACCCACTTGACAAAGGTCTAATATTCAGAATCTACAAGGAACTTAAGCAAATTTACAAAAAAAAAACAACAAACAGCCCCATTAAAAAGTGAGCAAAGGATACGAACAGACACTTCTCAAAGGAAGACATTATGTGGCCAACAAACATATGAAAAAAAGCTCAACATCACTAATCATTAGAGAAATGCAAATCAAAACCATAGTGAGATACCATCTCATGCCAGTCAGGATGGAGATTATTAAAAAGTCAAGAAACAACAGATGCTGGTGAGGCTGTGGAGAAATAAGAAGACCTTTACATTGTTGGTGGGAATGTAAATTAGTTCAACCATCCTGGAAGACAGTGTGGCGATTCCTCAAAGACCTGGAACTAGAAATACCATCTGACCCAGCAATCCCATTACTGGGTATATACTCAGAGGAATATAAATCATTCTTTTATTATTATTATTATACTTTAAGTTCTAGGGTACATGTGCACAACATGCAGGTTTGTTACATATGTATACATGTGCCATGTTGGTTTTCTGCACCCATTAACTCGTCATTTACATTAGGTATTTCTCCTAATGCTATCCCTCCCCCATCCCCCCACCCCATGACAGGCCCCAGTGTGTGATGTTCCCCGCCCTGTGTCCAAGTGTTCTCATTGTTCAATTCCTACCTATGAGTGAGAACATGCGGTGTTTGGTTTTCTGTCCTTGCGATAGTTTGCTCAGAATGATGGTTTCCAGCTTCAACCATGTCACTACAAAGGACATGAACTCATCCTCAAAGGAATATAAATCAGTCTATTATAAAGATACTTGCATGCATATGTTTATTGCGGCACTATTCACAATAGCAAAGGCATAGAATCAACCCAAATGTCCACCAATGATAGACTGGATAAAGAAAACGTAGTACATATACACCATGGAATACTATGCAGCCATAAAAAGGAATGAGATTATGTTTTCTGCAGGGACATGGATTGAGCTGAAGCCATTATCCTCAGCAAACTAACACAGGAACAGAAAACCAAACTCTGTAGGTTCTCATTTATAAGTGGCAGCTGAACAATGTGAACATACAGACACAGGGAGGGGAACAACATATACTGGGGCCTGTGGGGTGGGGGCAGGGGGAGAGAGAGCATCAGGATAAATAGCTAATGCATGCTGGCTTAATACCTAGGTGATGGGTTGATGGGTGTAACAAACCACTGTGGCACACTTTTACCTATGTAACAATCCTGCATATCCTGTACATGTATCCCAGAACTTAAAATAATTAAAAAAAAAAAAAAGAAAAGAAAATATGCCCTCCTTGGGTGGAAGTGCCTCTAGGGCACAGGGCTTAGTGAGCTGACAGTTCCTCTTATAAATTAGGAACAGACACTCTTCCCCTGTGTAGATGCAGCTTGTGCCAGAGTGCTCTGCTTGGTGAATGAAGCCCTCACTTACTCTTCAGCCAAGCCCCGTTGGACAGGGCAGCACCTGTGCAACCTACCTGAAGACCAGTGGGATGGGTGCCACAGCCATGAGCAGAATCCTTTCAAAGCCTCCACAGTACCTAGGCGGGAACCTTGTTACCTAAATACACACGCGCACACACACACACACACACACCCCTTTGGTGCCAATGTGAGTAATTTCTTGAACTATAACACACAGACTTCTCACTTTACAGAAAAAGCATGCTTTATGAATAAGCACAAGAGAGATAGTGTCTTAGCCTTAGTTTTCCAGAAAGCAGAGCCTGTAAAAGTGCATGAATGCAGGTGGTTTGTTTTGGGAAATAGACGCACCAGGAATGGGAGACTGAGAGATATCAAAGAGGAGGGAAGGCACTCCATTGAACTGGTCCCTATTGTGGTAAGTGGGCCTCCATCCTGCTTGGCTCTCTGAGGACATATAGAGATTATATCTTAGGACTGTCCTCCCAAAGGACAGAAGAGAGGAACATTTCCTGGCTTCTGGCATCTATTGGTCAAGGGTTTCCCCTGGAATGCTTACTCCTCAAACATTCTGTGGAAACATGTCGGAATGTAAGTTGTTGGTGGTGTTAGCAGAGGCATTGGGGCAAGGAAGACAACCCCATGTCCAGATAAGTGTCTGTTCTGGAAAGAATGAATCACTGATCCTTCCAGTGTAGAAGGCATCTGATGTAAAAAGCCTATCACCAAGTGACTGGCTGGTCTTCTTCAAGACATGTATAACATGGAGTGTTTCACACCAATCTCTCTGGTGAAAATCACATATTCAGGACAGCAGTTGCTAGACTGGTCTTGGTGAGATGGCACTAATGCCATTGGGGCCATGCAGAGCCTCTATTCCTGTCCCATGTTCCCTCTGTCATGCAGTGGCTAGAGAGAGAGGCTGGCTGGTATCCTCAGGACATCCTGTCATCTCGTTATTCAGTGCCTCACTTGCAGAGGAGGTTCTCTGGTGGGCCTTGATGTGAGACAGAGATCTACATGCTATGTGTCCAGTACTATAGGTCCATCTTCTTTGAGGCTTCTGACTCAACCAGCAAGCCATTCGCCACTGCCAGTGGGTCCAGATATAACCTTAACTCAGACCACTTCTCTTGCCCTGCAAAGAGAATGAGCAAGTGCATTGTTCTCAGCTCTGCTTCCTGGGAGGGGTAACTTTCACTGTCCTCAGGGCCACCCCTCCATAGGACTCTAGCCTGGTGGTAGTCACATTTTTCACTACCACCAGCCTATTAAGGCAGCCCATCTATGAACTAAGTTCAAGTTTTTGTCCTCATTGGTTGGTTATAGGAAATTATAAGACTTTAGGGCCAGGCATGGTGGCTCATGCCTGTAATCCCAGCACTTTGGGAGGCCAAGGCAGGCAGATTACCTGAGGTCAGGAGTTTGAGATCAGCCTGGCCAATATGGCAAAATCCTGTCTCTACTAAAAAAACAAAAATTAGCTGGGCATGGTGGCCTGCGCTTGTAATCCCAGCTACTCGTGAGGTTGAGGCACGAGAATCACTTGAACCCAGGAGGTGGAGGTTGCAGTGAGCCGAGATCGCACCACTGCACTCCAGCCTGAGTGACGGACAGAGACTTTGTCTAAAAAAAAAAAAGACTTTAGATGTGGACTGAACAAGAGAGGTAGATAACACAGAAATCTAGGGCAGATGGAATTGACTTGCGCCCTCTGGATCTCTTCTGGCCCATTTCATTATATGATGGATTACTGCTGTGCCTGCCTGACATTGTGACCAACATTGTGGATCTGAAAATACTCAGCTCAACAGGGGTTGCTCTGGCTGCATGGTCACTTGATGTCCCATGTGCAGAAGATTCATCTCTGTCAGAGCTCAGGATGGAGCTAATTTTCAAATGGTATGTACTTTTCTGTTGGAGAAAGAAGGCCTAGTTCCAGAACCATAGGATCTGTGCTGTAACTCTCCTTACTGAACTTGTCAGAGACTCTGTACACATAACATCTTTATTTGCAATAAGTAGCACCATTAAATCTGCTGGCCATCTAGCATGAGTGTCAGAGCCACTTGTATCACAGCCGGGATCTGCTGCAGATCTTACTCTGACATTCAAAACTGGCAGCCTTGCAAGTTACCCAAAAAATAAGTTAGAGCAATATTCCCAAGAGAAGTATTTGCTATCTCTGACTTCTATATGTTTTTAAGTGGCTTTAAAACACCTCAAAATTATTTGACACTCTTTCTATCAAGAGATGCGGTCTATGTCCTATCCCCTGGAATCTGGCTAGGCTTTTTACTGGTTCAGCTAATAGAGTATGGTGAAAGCTACTACACTATATAGTATAGTACTATACTACATAACTTTAGTATACTATAGTGTATACTTATGTGTGTGTATATATAAAATATATATGTATATAATATATATACACACACACACAATACATATAGTGCAGTACTATACTATGTGACTCCTGAGGCTAGATCATAAAAGACCAGGTCACTTCTTTCTTGTTCAGTAGGATCCTTCCTCTTCCAACTACTTGCAAACTGCTGTATTGTGAAGACTCTAAACCACACGGAGAGGGTATATGTTAGTGTTCCATTCGATGGTCCTCACTGAGCCCAGTCTTCAAGTGACACAGCTCAGGCATTAGAAATGTAAACGAAGATGACTCCAGAAGATTTCAGCCCAGTTTGTGTCACCCCCCAGCCATTTGAGTTTTCCTGACTTAGGTTCTAGCCAGCCTTTCTCAGCTAGAGTTTTTTTATCTGAGCTACAGAAGACAGAAAACGGTTTGAATGACTATTTTCTCAGTTCTACCAAGTATCGCACATCACTATATCATTCTAGATACCTAGGAGAGAAATTAGTTCATTTCATATAAATGGATGCTTTAAGGGATTACAGCTGAATTCCATTATGGATGCCTAGTTTAGCAAAGCTGGCAGGAATCTAAAAGTAGAGACAAGACATTCCTGCTGTTCTCTGTCCAGATTCCTGACCCACAGAATCCATGGGTTTAGCCGTATTGTGGTGCTTTACATCAGTAAGTTTTGGGGTGGTTTGTTATGTTGCAATAGAAGGCCAGAATAAGGTACAAGAGCTAACATCTTGTGCTTTACCTCAAAGACTCTGTGCCAGCGTGCCTCAGATTATTGGACTCCTAAAAATGTCACTGATGGGCAGGTTGAGGAATCTTTGTGAGGTGTCATTCTCACCCCCTGACACTCAAGTTGCTACTTCTGTTTAGCAGGTTAAATCTGCATAATGCCATCAAGATAGTGTGCCAGTATAGTCCATATGCCTATGGAATATTAAGACAATTAAGATCCCTGCAGACTATTTTGTGACATTGCCCAAGAGGCTTCACATAGCCTTAGGCAAGACTATCAATGTGTACTGATGTCCTTCTCACTTAGAGGAGACCTGCTTTTGATCCCGTTTATTGATGAGGATTGAAAAGAACATATTCACCAGATCAATAGCAACATACTGAGTGCCAGAGGCTGTGTTGGTCTGTTTAGTAAAGATATCCCATCTGGCTCAGCAGCTGAGATTGGAGCTACCACTTGATTAAGTTTATGGTAGTCCACTGTCATCCACCATGATCTGTCAGTTTGTTTTTCCAAGCACCATACAGGTGAATTATACAGAGAGATGCTGGAGAATGTCATCCAGCAGAAATGGTGGTACCAATTCTCTTTGCTGGTGGCACTAATTTTCTTTTGGAATAGTGCTAACTTGGGTACAGTCTCCTGACTGGTGGGGTTGTGCTGCATAGTTTCAGAGACTTCCACTTGTCCCTTCCTATCCTAATGGCGTTTACTCAATAGGCTAGGGAACCTGTGGGAAGATTCTGCCGCTACTTTGCTTATCCATCAAATTATGCTCTTGGACAATGGGGAAATAACCACAGGTTGAGTTCATGGGTCCATTTGATCCAATTTGAAGTGTGCTTGTGGCAGCTTTCCTTTTTTTTTTTTTTTCTAATTCTACAAGTCAAGTACCACTCTAGTTAGCCATTCATCTGTCTCACCAGTGGGAATACCTTGGTCTCTTAGCCACTGCCACAGATGCCTGAGAGCTGAGGCATCTTCCAATCTGATTGTCCATTATAGTAATCATATGTACCTATACTTTGCTACTGTCACTTAAGAATTGCTGCCTGGCCCCTCACATTCCAGAATCCTGTTATCCTGATTGATGCTAAGAAGTCCAGTGTTGTAGCAGCATCTCATACTATCAACCACAGTTTATGAGGGACAGACACCATTGGCACTTCTCAAAAGAAGCCAGTGCTTTCTCATGAGTGCATTTCTTATTGCTTTAGTCAAAGGAACACCCTCTGGGACTTCCTGGGGAATACAGACAGATGAAGAATTCTCTGATCTCACTAATAAGTCCATTTTAACAGTTCTATCTCCTTCTGACCCTTCCTTGATACTCCACCAAATTTATTCTAGCAACTCTACCTTATTCACTATAGCCTATTGTGTTCAAGCTTCAAAGAGTCACCCTACCAATGTGTTAGGACTGGATCCAGATGTTTTTGCCAGGATATTAAATTCTGAGTCATGGAAGAAGACTTGCATGTCAATTAATTCTTCCTATCCATCTTTATGTTCAGGATTTCCTCGTCCAACTCTCTCAAGATATATTCCCACTTGTGTTTTCCTGGATTCTTCCAGTGCCTGTTTGCTAGGTCTTGCAAGCCTTTTGGTATAGAAGGAACAGGCATTGTATTTCCTGGATCAGGCTGTGCTGAGACATGACTCTAGCTATTAGTTATGAGAAGAGGGCAAGGTCAGAATTTGAGGACAAGCGTTGTCCTGCAAAGCACTTGCCTCAGCTGAGGCCTTTGCTGCATTTCTGCATAAGGGCAGGCTGTTTAGAAACTGGGAGATGTTTTTTTCCTTTGAGTCCAGAGTGTTCATTAAGCTGGAGATTTACTATTTGCAGGCTTGTTTACTCAAATATTCTTATCCCAGGTCTCAGGATCCTATTCCTTTCATATTAGGAGTTTTGACTTTGCAAAGAACATCTGTTGAGGTCGTGCATTCAATTGTCTTTGTAATCCTGCATGACTTAAAAGTGAATTCTAGCCTTGATTTTCAGCAGAGTCCATCCTGCAACTGTAGAATTTAAGGATATGTTAGGACATCGCCAAGCAGGTTTGATAATCTGGTGGTTAGTTGTCATAAGCCTGTTTGTGACAAATCATATTTTCCAAAGATGAGTGCAACAATATCTTTCATCCCACATGGAATATGTACTTATCACTCTCCCATTATGAGATAAAATCTTGCTCTTCCACTCCCCTAAATCTGCTGAGCCCTGTGACTGCTTTGATGAAAAGAACAAAGTAGAAATGATATAGTGCCAATTCTGAGTATAGCTGCCCTAGTTCTTCTACTTCCTGCCTCTTAGAATGCCTGCTTGGGGGAAACCAGCCACCATGTTTGAAGTGTGACTACCCTGAACCCTCTATGCTGTGAGAGCCCCAGATGAGTTTGCAGCTGACAGCCAGCATCAATGCTGGCCATGTGAGTGAGCCATCTTGAACTTCAAGCCCAGAGAAGCCTTATGTTGTCCCCAGACCCAGCTACCATGTGTCTAGAACCACATCGGATACCCTGAGTGAGAACCAACCAACTCAACTAAGTTAGCTTACCATATCATAAGAGAAAATAATACATTGTTTTGAGCCCTAAGTTTTGGGGTAGTTTGTTACAGAGCAGTAGATAAACAGAATAGCTTATAAAGCCATTAACAAAAGCCAGCCAAGTCCTGATTCCTGTAATTGTCACTGTGCCACACTGCTTAATTGGCATAGGTGCCACCTTCCACCTGCTTCTCCTTCCAGTACTCTCTGGTGCAATGCTTCTTTGTGCCATCCCACTCATGACCAGAAATGGGCTCCTTCTTCCTGTCATACTGGTGAATGGTCCATCTTGAGCATTTGACCCTGAGCATCTGATTTCTAGAGCCACTTCTAATGCCCAGTAGCCATCTGATACCAACTGTCTTAGCCTGGATTTCTCAAGAAAATGAAGCTCGAGACAAGGCTTTACATGCCAAGGCCAAGGTTTTTATTTTTATTTTTTCCTGGAGTTGAAGCTCATCAAACTCTATATTTATAATAGGTGCATTTTTTATATGTAAATTATGCCTTAATAAAACTGATCTTAAAATAACTGTTTTAGAGTCAAGACTTCCCTGAGTGCAAATCCCAACTTTGTCACTTATTAGTTGTGTGATCTTGGGTAAGCCATTTAACTTCTACAAGCTACTTCTCTGTGATATGGATAATAATAGTACTTATCATATAAGGTGCTTGTTAAAAATTGAGACAGCAAATAAATATAAAGTGCTTAGCCCAGGTGTGGAGCACAGTTAGCACTCAATTAACGTTATCTGTTATTATCACCATTACTACTATTAATATTACTTTAATATGTAATCAAAGTGAATTAACAGTAATGTATACAGCTTTCATTCTATCATGTGACTGTGATCAGACTCAAAAGATCTATTTATTGTCTTCATCAAGTCTGAAATTGAGGAGTCCTTCCTGGACTGGAGGAGATGGAAAACTGAAATGTCACTTTCTTGTGTGACTCTTGATACTAATTAATAGTAGCATGAATGCATAGAGAGAGCACAGATTTGGAAACAGATAACCGCAGGTCCCAATCTCTGACCCTTATTGACTGTGTGATCTTAAGCAAGTTGCTTAACCTTTCAGAGTCTTTGTTCTTTTAAATGAAATAGGAGAATAGAGTACCTAACTGATAGGATTGTTGTGAGGGCTTAATGAGAGAATGTATGTGTGGTAGCCATTTTCCAAAGAAAGCAGCTATTCTCCAATAATGGCTCCCCAGTAAGCTTTACCTCCTGGTATTCACACCCAAGACACAAATATGCTGCCACATACCCACACAGAGAAGTCATTCCCAAAATTTTAAGTAACCGATAACACATTTTAGCCCAGGAGGAAGTAATCTCTTCCTACATTGAAATGACACTGCCTTGTGTAGCTAGGTCTTAAGAAGCATTGAAATTCTCTGCCTTGGTTTCCGGAAACTTGGTAAAGAATCCCAAAGTAAGCAATTGAAGAGGCCATGTGGAGACACAGTGAGGACAGCCAGACCCAAACTGTTCAAGCTACCCCAGCTCAGATATCACATACATGAGTGAAGGACTTGCTCTAGAAGAAACCACATGGAGAAGAATGGAGGACCCAGACAGTGGCCTTTTGTTTTGCGTGGGGAGTACCCATCTTCAGCTATTTGAGCCACCCCAGCTGAGGCCACAGACTTTGTGGGACAGAGAAAAACAGTCCCTACTTGTGCCCTGACTAAATTTCAGACTTCCAGAGTCACAAGCATAATACAATAATTGTTGTTTTACACCCCCATATTTTGGGGTGGTTTGTTACACACCAATAGATACCTGGGATAGTATGTATTTGAAGCTCTTGGCACATAATAAATTAGTTCCCAGCACAGAGTATAGCATTTTAAGAATTCCCTTCTAAGTAAGCAGCCAAAGTGTTTCTTTGTATAGAATTTAGAGGTTGCCATGTTTTGTACCAACTGTCTAGGCTTAGACCAGGGATTGTGCCTGACCCTCATAAGGTTGGCCTGCATCCTAGGAGATGGCCTGGTTAGGAGCTCTGGGAGAAAGTTATGGGCCAGAGGCTGGGAAGCAATGCAAACTTTAAGAAGAAGAAGCCATGAGGAGGAAGAGGAGATGACAAGGCCACCTTCCAGTTCTCCATGAACTGGGGAGTCTGGGTGTGACAGGCATTGTAATTTGAATGATGTTCTAGTATTCTGTCTTTCTTCCCTATGAACACCAACAGTACCCATTAACTGGAGCATCCTGAGTAAATGGTTCTTGCATCTTCATCTCATCTGTGTATTTTGCATTTTTTGCTTAAGTTATTATTAAAGTTCACTTTAAGTATTACCTTTAAAATTATCTTTAAAGGAGGTTACTCCTAGGCTATAATGTATCATCAGTTACTTAAAATTTTGGGAATGGCTTCTCTGTGTTGGTATCTGGCAGCATATTTGCTCTTTCTTGCAGTAACTTCAGTGTTCTGTGGTCTGATCAGCTGCATCTCTATCCTACATTGTCCTGTGTTGATACTCCAATGATTAAAACAAGATTTGAAAATCAGTTGCTTTTGTTGAGAAGAGTGCCTTCAGATTAGGTCTAAGCTAAAACGGCTCCCATAGGGCGGAAGCTTAGGTACACCCTGAGACTTCCTGAGTTACAGTCTTTAAATATCCTCTGCAGCAGTCTTAAGTTTCACTGTTTGATCTTCGCCCAATATTTTAGTTACACTTTGAAATGGCAGCAAGTCTAATGTAATAAAAGAACAAAAGTATTTTCAAAATGTTTCTAAGAGTGATGCCTTAGGACAAAAAATAAGATAAGTTGAGCAGGGATGAGAGTTTTATCTGGCATGTAGGGAAAGACTGGTCAACATGGATTAGCTGGGAGAGACTTGGCTTTACGTCAGTGAAAAAGACTTGAAGGTGTTAGTTGACCACAAACTTAATATACACTAAAAGTGTGGCACTTTTTCCAAAGGATTTAATCAAGTTCATACTAAATTCATTTTAAACAATGCCCAGGTGAAGGAAGGTCATTGTCACAACTAGACACTGCACTGATCTGACTACATTGAGTAAGTATGTCAGTGCATTCAGCAGTTATTCAGGGAGCCATGACAAGCCAGATATCCAGGAGACTTAAATGTCTTCAAATGAAGTCTTAGATCAGGGTATTTCATTTCTTCTACACATATAGCTATTCTTTCAACAAAAATTTATTGATCATCCCTATATGCCAGAACGGTGCTAGGGGAAGAAAGATGTAGAGCCAGTTTCTGTTTCAAGGTACTCACAGTCCAGTAGGACTGACATGCAAGTAAGTAGACAATTACCATTCAATAATGGAATTCAACATCCTAATTTGTATACACACAGATAGCCTAGGAACTAGAAGAGGGAGTACCCAGCTCTTCCTAAAAGGTTCCAGGACATTTTTTCTAGAGGTAATGCTTATAGTGGCATTTAAATGATTTTAAAAGTTAATGATTTATTATGTGCATATAATGAATAAAGGCAATATAGAAATAAGGAAGAGTCTAGGCAAAAGCTCAGAGGAATGAGAGAGTGGAGCATATTTAGTAAAGAGCAAATGGTTTTATAAGGCTGGAGTATAGGAGGCAAAGGGGAAAGGGGAGAATGATGAGGCTAGGAAGATAAAAGCAAGCTCATGAAAGGAACTTTATGGGCTCCAAGGAAATTTGAATTTTATCCTGTAAGAAATGGGAATTCACTAAAGGAGCACTTTGGTAGAAGTATGGAGATTTGATAAGCCTAAGGACAATGAGACCAGGTAGGAAGCTGTTGCAATAGTACACATGAGAAATAATGAGAGTCTGAAGCAGTAGTCATAGGGAAAGAGGGATAGAATGAATGGCCAGGACAAAGAAACAACTCAATGATGTGCTCATTAGCCCTTCCAGGCCACAATCTCTAACATTTTATACAGCCCACTGATACTTCATCTCTCCCTTCCATTGGCTCTTCTCACCATCAACACACCCTAGATTTTACTAGTGTATCTTGTTTATTGTTCATCTGCCCCTCTAGAATGTAAGTAAACTCCATGAGAGGCAGGGATTTCTGTATGTTTGGTTCACTGCTATATACCAGTACATGACACATAGGTACAAAAGTATGCTCTCATTGATAGAGGAGGTAGACTCATCTTGTATTATTCCAAAGGATAAAATTCACCTAACAAGATATTTAATAATAGAAAGCTGAATGTTTTTCCTTTAAGATCAGGAACAAGACAAGGAAACCATTTCTATTCAACTTTGTAATAGAGTTCTAGCCAGTGCAATAAGACAAGAAAAATAAATAGAAGTATTCAAAGTTAAAAGGAAAAAGTAAATGGTCTTTATTTGCAAATTATCTATGTAGAAAATCCTATGGAATATATAATACAGTGATTAGAACTAATAAATGAGCTTGGCAATGTTGCAGATAGAAGATCAGTCTAAATACTCAATTGTATTTCTGTGTACCAACAACAAAGTATTGGATGGAGATTAAAATTTAAAACATAGTACTATTTACAATGACTTCAGAAATGTGAAATACTTAGGAACAAATTTGACAAGATTACAAAATATTGCTGAGATAAAATTTAAAGAGCTAAATAAATGGAGAGATATACTGTGTTTATGGGCTGAAAAACTAAATACTATTTAGATGTCAATTGTCCACCAAAGTGGGTTTCTTATAGGCAGCATATCTATTTATTCACTCTGCCAATATCTGTCTATTCATTTTGGTATTTAGAGCATTTAATGTGACTTATTGATATGGTTAGATTTAAATCTATCTTCTTGCTATTTGTTTTCCATTTTCTCCATCTATTATTTGTTCTCTATTTCCTCTGCCTTCTTTTAGATTGCGTGTTTTTTATGATTTCATTTAATCTCTTTTGTTGTCTTCTTAGCTAAAGCTCTTTGTTTTGCTATACTGCACTTTACACATAGCTTAAAAACCTTATAACAAACTACATCCATTATCCTCACATTATGTACATAGGAACAACAACAACAACAACAACAACAACAAAAACCAAAATGGCAGCAGATCCATAATCCTTCCAGGTTTTGTGCTATTTTTGTCATAGATTTTCTTTATATATATTATAAACGTTATCATTTTTGTTTAAATAGTCAATTACCTTTTGGAGATAATAATAATAAAGCTTACATATTTGCCTATGCTATGACCATTTCCATGCTCTTCATTTCTTTATGTAGTTCAGATTTCCAATTTGTGTCATCTTCCTTCTGACTAAAGGACTTCCTTTAACATATTTTGCAGAATAGATCTACTGGTGACAAATTCTTTCTTCTTTTGTATGTCTGAAATTCTTTATTTTGCCTTCATTTCTGAAAGACCTATTCACTGGTATAGACTTCAACATTAACAGTATTTTCATGTTTAAAAGTGTTGCTCCACCTTTAAACAATGCTCTCACTTGCATTGTTTCTGATGAGGAACTTCTCCTGTTTTTTTTTTTTTTTTTTTTCCTCTGTACATAATTTGTCTTTTTCTATGACTGCTTTTTAGTTTTTCTCTTTACACTGGTTTTGGTTTTGAACAATTTGTTTACATTGTTCCTTGATTACCTTTCTTTCTTTCCTTTCTTTTTTTTTTTTTTGTTTTTTTGCTTTTGTTGCTCATTGCCCAGGCTGGAGTACAATGGCACGATCTTGGCTCACCTCCACTTCTACCTCCTGGCTTCAAGTGATTCTCCTGCCTCAGCCCCCCAAGTAGCTAGGATTACAAGCATGCGCCACCATGCCCAGCTAATTTTGTATTTTTAGTAGAGATGGGGTTTCTCCATGTTGGTCAGTTTGGTCTCGAACTCCTGAGCTCAGGAGATCCACCTGCCTCAGCCTCCCAAAGTGCTGGGATTACAAGCGTGAGCCACCACACCTAGCTGATTACCTTTTCTTTATGGTTCCTGTGCTTGGGCTCTTGTTCTCTTTCCATTCCCCCACCTACTCTCCTTCTAGACAAAAATTACACTAGTATTGATCCACTTGAATTTGTTCCATGATCCAGTGAGTCTCTGTTCTTTTGTTTTTATTCTTTTTCCTCTCTGTGGTTTGAGAATAGTGTCTACTGCTATGTCTTAAAGTTTCTTAAAATTTTTTCTGCAATGTTCAGTCTACCAGTGAACATTGCAGAAATTCATCAGTGAAAATTATATCTTAGAAATTGTAGTTTTCATTCCTAGACATTCAATGTAAATATCTTCTAAGTTCAATTAAAATATCTTCTATGTCTGTTCGTCACTAGTTGATCACATGTGATACAGTTATAAGAATTGTCTGAATGTCCTTGTCTGTTAATTCTAACATCTGTGTCAGCTCTGGGTTGGTTTTGATTGGTTGCTATTTCTCCCTGTTATTGGTCATATTTTCCTACCTTCTTGCATACCTGGTAATTTTTTTACTGAGTACAATACTTTGTGAATTTTACTTTGTTGAGTACCGGCTATTGTTATATTCCTATAAATATTCTTGAGCTTTGTTCAGGGATGCAGTTAATTTGCCTATAAGCAGTTTACTACTTTTGGGTCTTGATTTCAAGATTTGTTAGGTGAAACCCAGAGCTGTTTTCAGTCTACTGTGAATTATTTTTCATTACTGAGAAAACAGCCTTCTGACTAGTATACCCAATGCCCCACAAATTATGAGGTTTCTCAGTCTGGCTGGTAGAAACAGGCATGGTCCTGTTCCCTCTAATTTGTGGAGGTAGGACTTTGCTCGCTGGAAAATTTCCTCACATGCGTTTGTTGATCAGTACTCTGCAGAATATTCAAGAGGGAGCCTTGGTAGATCACTGGTGTTCTTTCTCTGTGCAGCTCTCTCCTCTTCAGTACTCTATCCCGAAAACTTTAGGTGTCTTGGTCTCCAGGAATAACATTTCCATCTTTTCTCAGGGAATTCACTGGACTCCTGTGTCTGGATTCCCTGCCTGAGGCCTGGAAAGTTCTCCCAAGGCAGTAAGTTTTTTGGAAGGCTTATTTTGTAGGGGCAATTGTTTGTTTCCTATCACTTGAGAATCACTGTTTTTTTGTTGCCTGACATCCAGTGTCTTGAAAAGTGTTGCTCATTATTTTGCTTGTTCCAGGAAGGAAGGCAAGTCTGGTCCCTATTATTCCATGTTAGCCAGCAGCGGAAGTATCTCTGTCTTTAAGAAATCCAACACTACAGCCGACCTTTCATTTGTAGAACATGTCTTAGGTATCCTGCCATGTGCAAAGATTTTGAGTGCAGAAACCAAGCTGAATTCATCTTGGTAACTCCAGATAACTGACACAGGCCTTTGCAAATCGGTGGTAAATTGAATTGCTGTAAGACAAGCAGGTGAAATTTTCACAAAGGGATATTTTTTGCCTTATGCGAGAAAGAAATATCTGATAGTTTAGTAATGAAAACTTTGAAAAGACATAGTGATCTTTCCATTATGAGAAGCATTCAAGCAGAGTGCAGATACTATTTGCTAGGAATCAGCATTTCTGCATTGTCTAGAGAAAGCCTCAGTTTGGTGCCGATTTTTCTTTAATGTCTCTCAATTTTATTCTTTGCCAAATGTGAGCTATTATAAAAAGAATTAGTAAGCCCTCTCTAGATTAATTATTACTTAATTATGAATGACTCTGTCTAGATTAATTATAAAAAAAAATTCCCCTCAAAACTTTTCTGCAACTATACTTCCTACATCAGGTAATCTCAGGTAACAAGGAAGCCTAGACACTGTTATCCCCAGTTGGCTGATTGGGAAACAGAAATGCATGGTGGTTTAGAGGACTTGCTTTAAGTCACACAGTCAACTACAGAATCAAGCCAAGAACACAGGTCAGGTCCCTAGATGCATGACAACATCTTTCCCTTTGGCTATGCTGCCTCATGATACCGTAGGAGGTTTAAAAAGTTCAATTATTCTTTTTTTTTTTTTTTAACATGGGTTTTAGAAAGGAGGCAAGAACAAAGATAGTGGAGCAACTGTAGAATGCAGATAACATGGCATGTGTTTCTACCATGGAAAGTAAGACTGAAATTGGAGTTGTTCTGCAGCAGAGGTTAAACAATAAGAAAATGGAGTAGGGATCCCCGAGGCCCTGCTGATCTGAAGAATCCAGGTAAGCATTGAATTAAATCGGATAAGCAAAGGTTCAGGTGAGCCAGACAGTTTTCAAAGTAAATAAAACACTTCCAGTAATACAACCTTATTTCAGATAACAGAGTTTCTGGATAAAGGAGTTTCAGATAATCAGGGCTTTACAGTATAAACAAACAAGAAGAACACTGGACATGGGAGGAACTAATTGAGGACATTCAAGTAATGAGGAAGCCTAGTATCTATAACTGCATTCTGTGTGGCTTCAAATTATTAAATTTCAGAAATTCAGCCAGGTGGGATGGTGAACAGGATAGAAAATGTAGGGTAATTAAATCATCTAGCCCACATCATTAAGTACAAAATGTGTTGTGATTTATGAATGTGGAGGAAGGCAGGACAGAATAAAAGCTACAAAGGATGAGACTGAAGCATCATGTATGTTACGGAGAAGCAAGAAGGCAGGAGGAGAAAAGAGGCAAAGGGCTGAAGGCTCTATCAGGGAGTAAAAATTAGCTTTCAGGCTCCATTACACTCCAATGGCGCAATGGAAATAGAAAGGAGAGCTAAAGGGCTTAACCACGCACTTTAGGAGGCACACGTGGAAGGATCGCTTGAGCCCAGGAGTTTGAGGTTACAGTGAGTCATGATCATACCGCTGCACTCTAGCCTGGATGGCAAAATGAGACCCTGTCTCAAAAAAAAAAAAAAAAGTTAAAAACAACAACAAAAAAGAATTAAAGGGTGAAACAAGTGTGGATTATTGACTGGGAATATTCAGACTTGCTTGAGAACAATGGGCTATATAAACCACCACCTCCTCCTTTTTCCTCCTCCTCCTCCTTGTCCCCACCACTCTCTCTTCTATCTCCAAGATCCTAAGCCTTCTCACCAACAAGCTGTGACCCGCAGGGCTTGAGACCCAGTAGAATAGAGACAGGGCTCTGGAAGTGGTGAGCAAAGGGGATAAAAGGATCCAAAAGCCATGGAGAAGAAGGAGAAGTAGAGGTGGTCCATCCAAGAAGAGAAAGGGGTGAGTTTTTAGCCAAACCAGAAAGGGGAAGGTAGTGGTTGGGGCAGAGGCTCTATTTCTGACTTCTGTAATATGGTTATTTCTCCCATGGGTTGAAGGCAGCAGGAACTATGAGATAATTTTTATGAGAAACGTATTCCCTTTTTTATTGCCTTTCCATATTCTGAATAAGTCTAGAGAGAGCCTCAGTTTGGTGCCAATTTTCCTTTAACACCTCTCAACATTTCCTCATCTCCTCCACCCTCTTTCCTTAACAAAGAGGGAACAGACCTCAATTTAAGAGCCCTGGTCGGCAAAACTGTGGTTAGCTGGAATTCAATTACAATCGTATTTATTTCTATTGATGGTGAATAATCTGGTTTGAAATGTATAGTAGCTATAGTCTTCTTTAAAATAAAATTTGAAGAAAAAATTTATTACGTTGGAATTTAAGCTGAGTGATTTGAAACTAATTATCAAACTAAAATTCTTCATTGACCTAAATGTCAAGAAAATGACAGGATGATATGGTGGACATAAACCTTAGTCTGGGAATCAAGGATCTTCCATGAGCTGTGAGTGTGTTATTTGGTCACAGTGATTTCATTTTCACTTTTATTAATGAAAGACATAGAGCTGCTAGCCAGAACTTAGCATGAGACAGCCAAAGTTTGAACATATTAAGTTACTAAAGTTCTAGTCAAAGGCAAAAAAATGATGTTTTAGTGAGTCTGTGCCAACTTAATACACACATAAACTCACAAATATTGAAAGGTCACATGAAGACCCCCATCCTACAGGGGCTTTGGGATGCCAACATTTGGACTAGATTATTTTCTACGAGACCTTCCAGTTCTACAATGCTGTGCCAAATATTCAGTCTGGTGCCAGCAAAAGCAAAGATGTGATAGGGAAGAATAATGATAGATATTGTATTAAAATCTAATTTTCCTTATCTCTACCTTACCTATCAAGTAGGTAGCCGGGAATGAATTTACTTGAAACAGAGATCAGATGCCAAGCATAATCATTTCCCTTGTCATCTAAATTCTTCTCTCGTAAGAAAGATTTTTTTCATCAAAAGTTTTACTACACTTTTTTTTTGAAGGTCAAAGGAATTGAGGTCTTAACTAGATAAGATGGGCAAGGGGAACAAGCTGGTTGGCTTTTGTCGGCCCACCTGTGGTCTTGAAGCCCCTCTCTCCACTATGGAGCTTCTCCTAGTTGACCTGCCCAAAGAATTGTCTATCTGTGGAATCTCCCTGAGAGCATAATTTCTGTGCCTTCCAGGGAAAACAACAGGGGTTAGGAGAGGAGCTGATGAGACTGACAGCCTGGGTTCAAATTTCAACTCCTGGAGGGAGCCTCCATTTTATTTAAATTTTCACATTTATCTAGCACAATGACTGAGTGAGGTTTGTTCAATTTCAGGGCAGTTGCTGCTCTTTTTCAAACTTTTGTGTGAATTAGAAAACACACACCTCCTTCCCCAAACCAAAGCATACACACACACTCTGTACCCATGAAGCACAAATAGACACCCTGTCCTCAGGGCTGATGCCCCCTCAAGCAGAGTGGGGAGAGGATTCAGCACCACCTGCCTCTGTACTTGGTGCTTTTATGAAGGGCTCCACCTACCAACCTTATGCAGTGACCCTGACAGTCATCACCATTTCCTAACGAGGGAAGGTTAAATATTTGTGTTTCAAATAGATCATCCTGACTATTTTGTACAAAATAGATTGGGAGAGGATGAGGCTGGTTTCAGCAAGGTGTTAAAAGCCTATGGCAGCTGTCCAGTTGGGAAATGATGGGCATTCAGGTGAAATGGGTGGCAGCAGGGACGGTGAGAAATGAATACATTCCAGGGATGTTAAGGAGACAGGGTTGACATGTCGGAGGCTGCTGTGAGGATCCAAGAAATGATGATGATGACAGTGCTGATATTAACAATACTATCGACCGAGGGTTTGTGTATACCAGTTATTTATATAAGTTATTTGAACCAAAAAAAAAAAATTGACCACATCTCATTCCTGCATAGTTGCTGTAAGGATCAGATATCACATAAAGTGCCCAGCCCATAGCAGATCCTTCATCATTGGTAAAAACTGGCCTTTGAAACTCCTGTGTTAGTTAAGAAGCCCTAGTTTGTGGACATGGGTGGATGTTGTTGGCAGTGGAACATAATCAAGACAGAGGCTCCGTCACCTTCTGAGCATCAGGTTAGATTCCTCCTGTAACTTTTCAAAGCTACAGATATTCAACTCCACCTCCATTCAGTTAGTCCAAGATAGGGGTCTTGGTATCAGTGTTTTAAAATCTCCCCAGATAGCCAGTGTTGAGAAGCACTGAAGTTAAAAGAAGTCTTTGGAATCAGACAAATCAGGGTGACATCCCAGCCCTGCCCTTCACAGTGGTTTCCCTTGTCTAAGCCTCAGATTTCCTATTTGAAGAAGGAGGATCAAAATTCCCCCCACTCCAGGTTGTGGGAGGATTAAATGAGGTGTTATGTGCACTCCATAGGACTTCCGGGACATCTCTTTTTATACCTAGCTTTGTGTGGTGTCTGGCCCCTAATGTGGGTTCAATAGATGTGACTGCCATGACTGTGGGGTCGAGAAGCAAAGGAACTTAGTGAGGGCCGGCTTCAGGGGTGAGAACACTACACCTGTCACCTGGTTTACAATCCTGGCCCAAAATGTGCTTGTTTCTTTCACAGATGTGGAAACCCAGGTCCAGTCAGGGAGTGAATAATCTCCCCAAGGACACAAAGTGAGAGAGCTGGAATTTGAATCCTAGTCTGTGTCCTTCTGCCATACACCAGGAATCAAATTCAGGCCATAGCTAACTAGTCTAGAGAAAGACTTGTTACAGAAGTGATGCTACTGGGGAGAAGAGCCCTTTTCTGTTCTGCTTTGACCTGCTGGGCTGAGCCACAGAGTGAAGGGCAGGGGAACAGCTAGCAGCTGGCCAGGACAGCCCAGAGCCACTCAGACAAGAGCTCAGTGGTGAGGGCTGGGCAAGGAGGGAAGTGTGGGGAGGAGAGGGGGAAAAGGATCAGAGAGCTGCTGATTTCGGGGTGAGCAGAGAATCACATATTTCATGTATGGTCAGATTAAGAAATGCAATGGTATATGCCTGCCAATACAATGACTGGTAGACAGTAAGTGTTCAGCAAACATTATTTTACCTTTTTCTTCTTTCAGAGCTGCCTCCTGCCCCTGAGGGGAGAAGTCCATCCTCTTCTATAGGATACACCTGTTGGCTTGTTTGTCCATCCTTCCCCTTTCTGGGAATCGTTCTCCATCAACATATTTATGGGGACAGCCATTTCTATACAATGTGACCTGTATTGATCTATTTTGTGTTTCTATAAATAAATACCTGAGCCTGGTAATTTTTAAAGAGGTTAATTTGGCCCATAATTCTGCAGGCTGTACAAGAAGCATGGCACCAGCATCTGCTTCTGGTGAGGCCGCAGGAAGCTTCCACTCATGGTGGAAGGTAGAGGAGGAGCAGGCATGTTATATGGCAAGAGCGAGAGCAAGAGAGAGAGCAGAAAGTGTCAGGCAACCAGCTCTCATGTGAACTAATGAGCAAGGACTCACTCATCACCAAGGGGATGGCCCCAGCCATTCCTGAGAGATCCACCCCCTGACCCAAACACCTCCCACCAAGCCCCACCTCCAAGACTGGGGGTCAAATTTTAACATGAGACCTTCATTATCAATGTTTGTCTGTCTACACATCCAAACGAGATCATATCTACACATCCAAACTAGATCATCACCTTTGGTCTTTGGGAGATTCAGAAGGATGATACACTAGAAAAAAACAACTCCTCTGGCCTGGGAGAGTTTGACTTTCTGCTTTTCATTTGTGTTTGCTTTTATCAAAGAGGGAATCTGCTACTTGCCTGATGCAACTGCATTTGGATACTGAACTGGGGCCCAAGGACGTCCCAAATCACTGCCTGGGAATGCCAATTTCTCATCATGAATTAGAAATCAACGCTAGCAGCCTCCCTGCTAAGTAAAAAATTACATAATTCCTTCTGCACCACTGCATTAGGCTGATTTTTTTTTTTTCCTTTTCCTGAATGTACAGTAAATCCCTAGTGGTTTAAGCCATGGTGCCTCTCCTTAAACACAATATGAAATTGCTACCAAATTTAAATAAAAAAATAAATTCCGTGTTGTGTTAGGAGTCTCTCCTGCCAAAAACTCTCACACAATTAACACACTAGCAGAATGTGTTGCTAATTTCATGCCACTGGAGTCTTTTCTGCTTCAGAATATAGAAACAAAATCAGGTCAGAGCTCCAATAATAACAGGATTTTGTTAAAATATACAGCCCTGTGTTGTAGATACGTTGTAGGAATGGGTGAAAAGGAGACTCACAGTGATGCATGAAATAGCTCACTACTGCAAATAGAAGTGGGAGAACTTGTCTCCAGCTTCTTTGCAGAGAGAGAGAGGTAGAGAGAGGGTGAGAGAGGAGAAAGAGGGTGGAGAGAGATTGGGGGAGAGAGGTAGAGAGAGAGAGAGGAAGAGAGACTGAGAGAGAGGGAGACGGGTAGAGGAAGAGGAGAGAGAGAGGATGGGAGAAAGGGAAAGAGGAGAGAGAGAGGGAGACAAGAAGAGAGAGGGAGAAAGGAGAGAGAGAATAGAGAGAAAGAGAGATGAGAGAGAGGAGAAAGAGAGGGATAGGGACAGAGAGGCAGCGAGGAGAGAGAGAAGCAAGAGACAGGGAGAAAGGAGATAAGGGGGGAGAGAGAAGAGGAGGGACAGAGAGAGAAGGAGGTAGAGAGGGAGAAAGAAGAGGGAGAGAGATGAAAAGAGAGAGAGAGGAGAGAGAGGTAGAGAGAAAGAGAGAGAGAGAGGAGAGAGGTGGGGGGGAGAGAAGTAGAGAAAGAGAGATAAGAAAGAGAGGCTAGGAGAGAGAGAGGGAGACGGAGAAGAGAGGAAAGAGGGACTGAGGGAGAGAGAGAAAGAGAGAGAGAAGAGAGGCAGGGAGAGAGAGTTAGTTCAGCTCAGTCCAAGCCCAGACCCACCAGGTTCTGTGGGAAAGGGTTTCATTATCAACGTTAGTCCATCCAGACATCCGCATACTTTTACAGGGGGAGGCAAATGCCAGGCAAAGAAACTAGGGAAACACAAGCCCAATAAATCACAGCTAGGATTCTGATTCCCCTGGTTCATTCTGAGGCTTCCTCCCTCCACCTCTTAGCCTTCTTACACTGGGCCTCGTCTTTTCCATAACAAAAACAGCGATAATGAAAATATTTTGGCAGCATTGAAGGCCTTTCATATTGTGACCCTGACCTCCAAATCAATTGTCTTTATTCTTGACCTGACCTTGGCATCCATTCTCCCTGGCGTTCAATATTAGTTACAAAATCTTGAACTCCCTGAGACCTTCCCTCCTCCCCAGATAACCAAGGCAGGCCACACTGGGGAAGCTCTGATGAGGACAGAGAGAGAAGGCTTCCCGACAAAGAAAAATCATAACGAGATGAACAAGCCCGATGCCTTCTATAGGAGTCTCATTTGCACCAAATGCTATTAGCCCCATTATTTACTCAGACAACGGTGCAGGCAGCCTGGGCTCCCTGCTTGCGCGGGGCGCTGTGGGGAGCACCATGCATCACCAGCCGGCCCGGGAGCTTCCCTTAAATAGTAATATGTAAGGTAGAGCATGTTACATTTCATCCATCACCCATGGGCTCACCGAGCGCAGAGACTGGAGAAATTGCTCACATTTCTCCATTGCTGCATTAATACTAGAAAGGGAGTGAACTGAACAGAGAAAGTGCCAATTTCAGCACACATGTTAAAAAGAGAAGCAAAGAATAGCAGAAAAAGAAAGCATCTCCCGGACTGAGATGCTGGCGGGTGGGGGAGGTTTTTAAAGGAGAACACTGCTTTTCAGAACTCTTGTGCATTGACTATGAGAATAAGGACCCACTGAGACAAGAGTTCGGGGTCAGCATACATTTAGGAGAAGAAGTTGGCTGGCAGGGGCTATTTTTCTGCAAATTAGTTTTCTCTCAAGGGTAACGGTGGGGGAGGAGCAGAGGAAAATGAATTGGAGCCCGTTGAATAATCGCGTATTGTTCGGCCGGTTGCGGTGACCTATGAACTGATGCTCCGAGAAGTGTTTTCAGGCCTTCCTTTTATATGGGCGAGGATGGGAAGCCTCTCACAGCTGTTGACGAGTGTCCTGAAGGGGCAACGATGGGGACAGCAGTGTGGCCCCACGAACAATGGTCACAGAGCATCGGCTCCACTTGGCAAGAGAGGCACCGTCTGCTGGTCAGTACAGCTGACCGCAGGGCTGGACAGGTGGCCAGGCAGGAAGGCGAGAAGAGGCATGGTTCAAACTTTATGCTGATCACAAAGAATTGAGAAAAAGGGCAAAGTGGAGGAATACAGTGTAGCAGGACGTGATAGATCGACTTTCCTTGGGGATTAGAAGGACCAAGAGCTCTGCAGTGGTTCAAACAGTTCAGTGCAAATGGAATTCTTCTAGGTTGTTTACAAAATAAAAGTGAATCAGTTCATCTAAAAGCATTTGTGCTTCATTGTTTTCAAGCCCAGATTCTGCCTGGAATGCATAGCATCGTGTTCTTCCTTCAGACATTTTATCATTCTCACTTTGGCATCAGAAAACCCTGCATCATCTAAACCGGGGCTTCTCTGTTCCCTTGAAACACCCAAATGAGATGAACTAAAAGTGCAGAGACTCTAAAGTGAAGCCGGAAGGGACCCTTCACAAGGGAGAGACTTCTTTGAAGTCTTGTACTTGTTCATCTTTTTAAAAGTACCTAAAACTGATATATTGTGCAGCAGTCTGAAATTTAACATTACAGATAGCATTTTTAATTCCTTTAGCCGCCTCAGTTGTAGGATTTCATTCCAAGATGCAGCTCAACCTGTATCAGGAAAAAAAAAGAACAATCACCAATTTAATGCATATTTTGAGTTTAGGAGGACTCCATCTCAGATATCCAAAACTTATAATCTGAAAAAAAAATCTATGTCATAAAAGCAAGAAAATAGAGTAATTATAATCAGGGAAAATGGAAACTTCCAGAAGAAAGAACCAGTTTCATCTGTGGCTCCAGACAAACTGGGCATACCCCAGTTTGCAAAGGATTACAAAGGAGACAGCTATTGTAAAGTGATGAAAAGTAGACTTCCCTGGTTGTAACTACCTTGTCATAAAATGCCATGCCTGACTCACTCTAGGGCTGTCAGAGCACAGTGTAGTGCCAGGCACATAGCTGGTGCTCAATAAATACTTGTTGAATTGAAAGTTGTTGATAGCGCTCTGCATTCATTTTCCCCTTTAGGTAGCCTGTGGCAGGGTGGTGAGCCTGGGATGGAGACATCTCACAGCCCAGCAGTAGGACAGACTGTTGTTCTTCCTGGAGGCAAAACAGGTTAGGGCAGCACATGGTCCCTTCCGTCTGAGTCTGAGTCTAAGTACACACTCACTTTTCATCTCTGCCACAGACCAGCTGCATGATCTTGGGATCCACTTATCTGGGCCTTCCAGCCCTTCTCTGGCAGAAGGAAGCATCAAGCACCATCCTCTCAAAGGTCTATTTAAAAATTCTACAATACTGTGTATTTAGATTTATAAAGGACTTTTCTTTTTCACCAGTTGCTACCTGAGGGCTGAAGCAAGGGGCAAGATAGGGGAAGATAAATCAGCTCTGCTCTTGTCTCCCCTGTGTCTTTCCAGTTGGAAGGGCACAGAGGACCCAGTGTGGTCCCAGCTGGGAGGCTGCCCACCTGGTGTCCTTTGTCCTGTTCTGGCAAGAAAAACCTCAGAACTGAAGACAGGCTGTAAAGGGTGGTGAAAAGCACTGCCAGTTAGTTACCTTATCACAAATTTACCTTAGATGAGGTAATTCACTAAGCAGGTCACAGGGCTTCAGTGTTACACTCCTCCCACGGTCTCCCAGTAGTCAGTCTCTAGAGTTTGGCTTACTTAGTACAGGTGACCACATTCTGGTCAAAGTCAGCAGAGCCATCCTAAGTTAGTGTTCTGTGATATTGGCTCAATGTTTTGTGGTTTTTGAGACTGATTACCGTTAAAATGACCCATATTTGAGGGTCAAATATTCAGGAGCAAGAAATGAAAAGAAGCAGATTCTGATTTCAAGATTTCAGGTTTTAAACATCAGGCCCAAATCCATACTTTCATTTTGTTCAGTAAAAAGCAAAGCTGGTGATTCTTAGAATGAAAATGCAGTGTCTTCCACTTGAAGAAATCCCAAACTTGCAAAATTAGATAAGTTAGAGAGTTATGTTTTTAATTATAAAGCGATTTTGCTTTCTACAGTGACTCACCCTATGGCTCCAGCTTCCTAGGAATTTAAAGTATTATTTACTCCCCTGCCCCCACAAAAATTCAGATGCCATTTTATATTTTATAAAATCAAACAGAAGATATTTGACTATATTTCAATATAAATAAAACATGGCATATCTCTCTTCTTGACTTAAGATCTCCTTTCTGAAGTATGGAAGTCTTGAAATTCTATCATATTTACTTACCCAAAAAACACTGAGCAGGTCCCGTTCTACGGCAGGCACAGTGCTAGTCCTAAGGGTATATCCTGGTCCTCTGACACTTTTCTCTTTTCTTCTCCACGGCTTCCATTCTCTCTGTGTCCTCCAGAGGCTGGGGGGTATTGTGGGTCTGATCTGCTGGAAGAGGGGCTAATTATATTAGGATGACAAGTCATGCCCTTCAAGACGAGTATTGAAGTTGAAGTTACGGTAAATGGTCAAAATAAACTTGCAGTCAGAGGTTGAGAACTTTCACTCATGGAGACTGGCCAAAAGCAGTGGTTCTCAAAGTGTGATTCTTGGACCGGCCACATTGACATCACTGGTGAGTTTGTGAGCAAAGCAAGTTCCGGAGCCTGACCTACTGAATCAGAATCTCTGGGAATGGTGTTTGAGAAATTGTGTTTTAACAACATTCCAGGTGATTTTTATGCACATTAAAGTATGAGAACCACTGGCTTGAAGTTAATTAGGTTTCAGGTGGGCAAAGCCCTGAAAAAGTCTTCTTTCAAATCCTAATAATATTACCAACTGAGTTCTGTCACCTGCCCAGTGACAACCCCAGTTTAATCTTCAAAATCATACAAGCATCTCCAACCAAGTTATCTATGCAAAGTTCCAACTCAGAGAGAAAAATAGCAAATTCTCAGTGATACTCAAAAGGGAAAATATTTGGACAGGTAATTTTAGGAATGGGCTATGGATCACTACGTACAATAATGAAGTTGAGCAATTAGGTTTGGAAAGCCACAGCACAGAAAATAATTAACCCACAAAGTAATCATCTTGGAAGTCCCAAAGCTAATGATTAAAATAAACCTGAAACAAATGATTGTTTAACTTTTAAGCTGTGCTTGTTTTAGCCACAGTGTACTTCAGGTGTGAGCTCCCGGGAATTCCTCCTGCCTGCCGAGATTGGCTTTAGGACGAGGGCATGTGTCCATTCCTCTGCCTCTCCTTCCCTGGGGATGGTTTCTTTGAGTATCACAGAGTAGCACTCCAGTTTGGGTCGAGGAGGTTGGCTGAGCTGCTCGACTCTGCTGGCACTGAGGGGCATCATACCCCAGAATGCAGTCTGCAGCTGTGGTGGGCTTCAGCCATATTGAATCCTATATAACCTTGGAGGCTGGGATGCACACTTCGTTTTTGTGCAGCTTGCTTTGCACTTTCATTGGCGGTTTATTATTGCAAAGCATGATGCTCCCCTCCCCCACTCGCCTCTCCACCCAAAGAAGTGAATTAATAACTAGAAAACGAGAGAGAAATGAGATCTAGAAGGGTCTGGGCTTCTGAATGTCACTGTGAGCAAACAGCGGTGGAGAGAAAAGGTTCCTTTCCATCTTTATGTGCAGTGCTGTCTGTGCATTGACTTGTTTCCTGACACATGAGCCATGGCTTGAAAGGAATTCAGGCCCCAGCAAATTTTGCATTGCACTTCAATGTGGCCTCTGGGATTGAATAAGGGCAAATCTATTATACTGTTGCCATGGAGACCCTGGCACAACTGCTGATAAAGAGTGTCTGATGTTTGGTAGGCCTCATAGCATGGTACATACCATTTAAAGGACGGTGTGTGCGTGTGTGTGTGTGTGGTGTTTAGCATGCATGTGTGAGTCTGTAAGGGTGAGCATGCTTGTGGGAGTGGGTGGGGTGACTGGGGGAGGGGAGTGGAGAACAGGGTGCAGTGGGGGAGGAAGGAAGCGTGGCTGGCTTGGCATGTCATGAAGGAATGTACTGTATTTTTACAAGGAATTTGTAAATACTTTCTTGCCTCTAAAAATTAATTCTGCCCTCTAAGAATCTACATGTTAAACAGATGGGGGCAGCAGAAGATGCACAGACTCTCCCCTTGGTCTAGCAAAATTAGTCTTTAATTCATCTGAAAGAGAATTAAGCTAATACAATAAAAGTGAAAATGCGCTCTTTTGCGTCCTTTGACGAATGCTGCCTCCTTTCAACCGTCTGTCTGAGGATCAACAGTGGGTCTGTAAGAAGCGCCAGCATTTGCTAGAGAAGGTAGTGAGATGATGGATTTTAATCATTCACATGATTTTATAACCACGAAACAAAGAAGGCGGATCTGGCTTCCACATGCATAATCTCAGTTTTGCTGTTTTTGATTTTGCCAGTCCTACATGCAATTCCTGTCTGGAAGGCGCATGTCCCATTTCCAAATTCCATTCCACACCTCCATGTTTGCTTCTCAGTGACCGATATGCGCAATTTGTGTGTTTCATTGGGGCCCTTTTCCCCATTAGCCCCAGACCTGGAGAGGGGTGGCACTGGGAAGTCCTGAGCTGAGCCTCCTGGCTGGCATTGAGGTGAGTGAGGCATCTCAGGCGGAATCACCTACAGTAAGCAAGCTTCAGAGTGAGCGGCTCTAACAATGGGAGGCCAGGCAATCTGCGACAGTTGATAGGATTATTATTATTACAGAGCGCAAAAAGCTTCTGCTTTCTTTTTGGCTGCTTTGCAGACCTCATAAGGCCTCTCTGTGATTTCTGCATAGTTAATTTGTCAGTTTATAAATTACCACATTATGTTAACGCTGAATGCTTCAAAACACAAATATATGCACAGAGGGCTTGAATATTTGAAGTGTTTTAGTACTATGGGGAAATAATTTTGTTGTCAAGCTGTGGCAGATATAGAACTGCTAGGGGATACGTGGCCATTTCATCAGGACTGTGTCGATGATGGCCTGTGAACATCCAAGGGGGAAAATCATCTTTTATCACTATTGTGTACCGTGCCGGTCCAGATGGGGGATAAAACATGCATGAGTTGCCCGCAGCTCTGAAAATAATTATACTCATTTGCCAGAAATGTAGAAAGTGCATCCAACCAAGTTACCACCCATCATAGTGACACTCTGTTTGCATACTGATGAAGTTTAAAGCCAGAGACAATGGTGTTGGTATCAATAGTGAGGGGGGGGCTGGGCACCACCAGTGCCGTAGGATTAATAGCACCATCATTTTATATTATGCAGCATTTCACTTATGCCGCATATCAAAAGACTACTGCCTCTGAGGTTCACCTCACTGTTTAGAAGATTACAGTTTGCTTTAAGACTCCAAACATTAGCATGGCTTCTTTGCAGGTTCCATAAATGAATGCAAAAATATCTGTGTCCAATAGAATGCCTAGGATGTAATTATGGGTAAATATGTTTGGATGCCATTATAAGTGCCTGCATGTGTATATATGTGTTTGTGAGTGTGGGTGGGTACCTACATACCCACATGCACACGCATGATTTTGGAAGACTGCAATGGGATATGAGATGATAATATGTGCATGCTAAGTCCTGGTGCTGCTGCAGAGTCATTGATGAATGGGTTTTTTAAATGTAGGAAGAGAATGAATACAAGTAGGACCCAAGAGAATAATTCTTTATATTGCAATCAGCTCAGCTTATATGTACTTGCTTTAATCGTAGAAATCAGCAATAAAAAACATAGACTTGGTTATTTAATCCTTACTGAGTAAAAGTGAACATCTTATAATGACCCTCTAAAATATTATAAAATATTTAATTATTTTGATATGCCTCTCATTTTTAGGCAACTATAAAATGATCAGTGCAGCCATTACCAGAAGATTAATAGATTCCTTTAAATTTTTGAATCCAGCAAACATACATGTATAAACCAAGAGGCACTTTTCTAATGGAACCCTGAATTCTCAAAGGTGTTCCATGGTTTGAAAATAGCCCAATCATGATGTTGTCACGATGCTTATTTTTAAGTAATGATTTTAATTAAACCCCCTAAAAAGGGAACAACTCTATACTCCTCTTATATGGGCTGTACTCTGATGATTACACAAGTGCAGTTTCCCATTTTACTCTGGTGTCATGGGGGCAAGGATAATTTCCATCTCATCACATGAGAGAGACACTGTATTTCACTCGGCATAAGGCTCCAATGTAATCAGAGGAAGGGTTTTATACTACAAAATTATAACAAAATAACCAAAGAAAAAGTATTGTTTCAACAAAAGTGGTTCAAAGACAAGAATGTAATGCAGGAGATCATAGAATATTTTTATATGGCCACAAAAATAGATTTCTCCAACTCACTGGGGCAGACTGGACCAATAAACTCTTCCCAGGTTTTCCGGTTTGACTTCTTTAAGAACGGTTTTTGAAACACGGAAGGAACAGGGAATCCCCACAGCTTGACACTAAGTAGTTGAGAGATAGAGTGAGGCAGGCAAGCTAGGACACTGGAGGACTTTCACACAAATGGGTGGCAGGATGTACTCTTGGTAAACTGAGTACAGAAAGAGGCAGATTTACAGAATGATGCTTCTGCCTTCCCCTGTATCGGCAATAATGAGAATACCATTGGGATGCTGCTAAAGGCCTGAGGACAGTCCTGAAACTGTCAAGAATCAAGATTTTCAGGGAAATCCAGGTAGTGCTCATTGAGTCAAAGACTTCTGAGAAAAGCAGGTGATACATTTATTTAAAGTTCAATGAGAAATTAGGCTAACTTTATGGTTCTCAGAACTGGTATTATTGATTAGTTTTACATGACTGAAGTTTTTTACATGGCCGCAGCTCTCAAATAAAAAAGAATGAAGAGAGAGTCAGACAGTTGCATGCATGCACACACACACACAGTCACACATGGGGCTTTTCCAAGGAGGTAGAAGTGATAGGAATGAATGTTTAGAGGGTGCTTTACTACATTGCATAAATATATATATATATATTTTTTCTTATAATAAAGGACAGATATTGCCACCTATTTTAAAGTTAAAGAAATCAAGACATGCAAAGGTGAATAACTTGCTCAAATTCACACAGCTGATAAATTAGGATGATTTGAATGCATCTAACTTCTAAGCCCACACCGATTATGGCATACCCTTGTGTGTCAGCCCTTCAAGAGTCTATCAAAGATATATAAAGAGCTAAATACCATGAGTAGGTAAGTCCTTCATGCTAATGTGAGAATGAAGTGAAAAAGAAATAAAGGACAGTATCTATCAATTAGCAATCTTGGCAATTATGGCAGGTGAATATTTGAATACTGAGAGTGCTCTGAGTGAAGAGATAGTGTCTTTTGGTGACAATACCCTTTTGGGAATAAATAAATCTGGAAATAAGTTCCCCTACATACTACAGGTCAAGATGTGAGGCACCAAAATGTCCTGCTGAATTCAAATATTCCCTTCTGTTTCTTTACCCTACTGACTATCTTCATTGTCAGAGAAGATATTAAAAACAAAAAGGAGGTCTTCTTCTCCTCATCTTTTTGTCTTCCTGGACAATTCATTCCTAAGGTTTTTTAGATGATGAAGAGCAAGATTGGCATCTAATCCAAAAGGAAGAGGAAGCTACAAAGACAGAGTGGACATGAGAGCTGTGTGTACTGAGCCTTGTGTAAGGAAGAGCAGAGCTGCTTGACATTGGGTATCAGAGCCTAGGCATGGTCACAAGCATGGAATTGGCTCAGCCTGGGAGTTAAAGCCCAAAGAGAGTAAGGAGGATATCCACACAGGGCAGGCCAGTGTGTCATGGCATGTCAGAGCCTGAGCAGGATAAAGTGGGCATCCTGGTGTGCACGTGGCCCAGCAAAGGTGTCAGAGCCCACTTGGAGTTTGGAGGTTGTCCATGCGGATAGGTGGCTGAGCATGGGGTGACAGAGTTCACATAGCAAGAGAATGGTGGTGGAAATTGTTTGGTTATATACAGGAATATTAATCAAATAAGTAAATATATTAAGGGTGATGCAAGCGGGATTCTTCATGGTTGGAGAAGGCAGTTACAATGATAGAAAGGGGGAAAACTAGAACAGACTTTGTGGTGTTGGTTTGGAATCAGACATATCAGTGTGATTCATGTTTTTAATACATACAAACAGACATAGAAATAAGTAGATATGTAACATACATTCCTTAGCTCTGTCTGTTATGAAGACCTAGGAACAGCAACAATCCAATAGTGATAAGCATATCAAGGACCCAGATCTTGGTTTCTAATTTCATCCTCCACTAAAAGGAACCAGGACTCTTTGGAGAAATGGCTGATTTCTGGGTTGAAGTGAAGAAAATACAAGATGAACCTGGAGTATCTAATTTTGCAGAAAGGGCAACTGAGGCACAGGGAAGTTAAGTCACACATCTAAGAAAACATGGATGAGACAATTCTAAAAGAGTGAAAGGGAAAAAAATTAAAATGCAGAGTGGTTCTGCACTCAAATTGTTTGACAAATATCTTTAATTTCTAACTCCTCCTTAGAAAACAGAGAATAAAAATTACAGAAGGTGCATCATGACTGAGGCTTATGCAAGAAAGCCCAAAACTAAGGAGCAGATCAAGTTCCAAAGAAAAACTGTCTGTCAAAAAAAAATGTTTAAGGTATTTATATATCACCTTTTATGACTTCCCCACTTTCACTGATTTTATTAAGAAACCAAACAACTCCCACCCCTAATCCTTTGGGGTAAAGTGGACTTCCAGTGCAAACTTTTTTTTTTAAATTATTATTATTATACTTTAGGTTTTATGGTACATGTGCGCAATGTGCAGGTTAGTTACATATGTATACATGTGCCATGCTGGTGCGCTGCACCCACTAACTCGTCATCTAGCATTAGGTATATCTCCCAATGCTATCCCTCCCCCCTCCGCCCACCCCACAACAGTCCCCAGAGTGTGATGTTCCCCTTCCTGTGTCCATGTGTTCTCATTGTTCAATTCCCACCTATGAGTGAGAATATGCGGTGTTTGGTTTTTTGTTCTTGCAATAGTTTACTGAGAATGATGATTTCCAATTTCATCCATGTCCTTACAAAGGACATGAACTCATCATTTTTTATGGCTGCATAGTATTCCATAGTGTATACGTGCCACATTTTCTTAATCCAGTCTATCATTGTTGGACATTTGGGTTGGTTCCAAGTCTTTGCTATTGTGAATAATGCCGCAATAAACATACGTGTGCATGTGTCTTTATAGCAGCATGATTTATAGTCCTTTGGGTATATACCCAGTAATGGGATGGCTGGGTCGAATGGTATTTCTAGTTCTAGATCCCTGAGGAATCGCCACACTGACTTCCACAATGGTTTAACTAGTTTACATTCCCACCAACAGTGTAAAAATGTTCCTATTTCTCCACATCCTCTCCAGCACCTGTTGTTTCCTGACTTTTTAATGATTGCCATTCTAACTGGTGTGAGATGGTATCTCATTGTGGTTTTGATTTGCATTTCTCTGATGGCCAGTGATGGTGAGCATTTTTTCATGTGTTTTTTGGCTGCATAAATGTCTTCTTTTGAGAAGTGTCTGTTCATGTCCTTCGCCCACTTTTTGATGGGGTTGTTTGTTTTTTTCTTGTAAATTTGTTGGAGTTCATTGTAGATTCTGGATATTAGCCCTTTGTCAGATGAGTAGGTTGCGAAAATTTTCTCCCATTTTGTAGGTTGCCTGTTCACTCTGCTGGTAGTTTCTTTTGCTGTGCAGAAGCTCTTTAGTTTAATTAGATCCCATTTGTCAATTTTGGCTTTTGTTGCCATTGCTTTTGGTGTTTTAGACATGAAGTCCTTGCCCATGCCTATGTCCTGAATGGTAATGCCTAGGTTTTCTTCTAGGGTTTTTATGGTTTTAGGTCTAACGTTTAAGTCTTTAATCCATCTTGAATTGATTTTTGTATAAGGTGTAAGGAAGGGATCCAGTTTCAGCTTTCTACATATGGCTAGCCAGTTTTCCCAGCACCATTTATTAAATAGGTAATCCTTTCCCCATTGCTTGTTTTTCTCAGGTTTGTCAAAAATCAGATAGTTGTAGATATGTGGCATTATTTCTGAGGGCTCTGTTCTGTTTCATTGATCTATATCTCTGTTTTGGTACCAGTACCATGCTGTTTTGGTTACTGTAGCCTTGCAGTATAGTTTGAAGTCAGGTAGCGTGATGCCTCCAGCTTTGTTCTTTTGGCTTAGGGTTGACTTGGTGATGCGGGCTCTTTTTTGGTTCCATATGAACTTTAAAGTAGTTTTTTCCAACTCTGTGAAGAAAGTCATTGGTAGCTTGATGGGGATGGCATTGAATCTGTAAATTACCTTGGGCAGTATGGCCATTTTCACGATATTGATTCTTCCTACCTATGAGCAAGGAATATTCTTCCATTTGTTTGTATCCTCTTTTATTTCCTTGAGCAGTGCTTTGTAGTTCTCCTTGAAGAGGTCCTTCACGTCCCTTGTAAGTTGGATTCCTAGGTATTTTATTCTCTTTGAAGCAATTGTGAATGGGAGTTCACTCATGATTTGGCTCTCTGTTTGTCTGTTGTTGGTGTATAAGAATGTTTGTGATTTTTGTACATTGATTTTGTATCCTGAGACTTTGCTGAAGTTGCTAATCAGCTTAAGGAGATTTTGGGCTGAGACAATGGGGTTTTCCAGATATACAATCATGTCGTCTGCAAACAGGGACAATTTGACTTCCTCTTTTCCTAATTGAATACCCATTATTTCCTTCTCCTGCCTGATTGCCCTGGCCAGAACTTCCAACATTATGTTGAATAGGAGTGGTGAGAGAGGGCATCCCTGTCTTGTGCCAATTTTCAAAGGGAATGCTTCCAGTTTTTGCCCATTCAGTATGATATTGGCTGTGGGTTTGTCATAGATAGCTCTTATTATTTTGAGATATGTCCCATCAATACCTAATTTATTGAGAGTTTGTAGCATGAAGCATTGTTGAATTTTGTCAAAGGCCTTTTCTGCATCTATTGAGATAATCATGTGGTTTTTGTCTTTGGTTCTGTTTATATGCTGGATTACATTTATTGATTTGCGTATATTGAACCAGCCTTGCATCCCAGGGATGAAGCCCTCTTGATCATGGTGGATAAGCTTTTTGATGTGCTGCTGGATTCGGTTTGCCAGTATTTTATTGAGGATTTTTGCATCAATGTTCATCAAGTATATTGGTCTAAAATTCTCTTTTTTGGTTGTGTCTCTGCCAGACTTTGGTATCAGGATGATGCTGGCCTCATAAAATGAGTTAGGGAGGATTCCCTCTTTTTCTATTGATTGGAATAGTTTCAGAAGGAATGGTACCAGCTCCTCCTTGTACCTCTGGTAGAATTCAGCTGTGAATCCACCTAGTCCTGGACTCTTTTTGGTTGGTAAGCTATTGATTATTGCCACAATTTCAGCTCCTGTTATTGGTCTATTCAGAGATTCAACTTCTTCCTGGTTTAGTCTTGGGAGGGTGTGTGTGTTGAGGAAGTTATCCATTTCTTCTAGATTTTCTAGTTTATTTGCGTAGAGGTGTTTGTAGTATTCTCTGATGGTAGTTTGTATTTCTGTGGGATCGGTGGTGATATCCCCTTTATCATTTTTTATTGCATCTATTTGATTCTTCTCTCTTTTTTTCTTTATTAGTCTTGCTAGCGGTCTATCAATTTTGTTGATCCTTTCAAAAAACCAGCTCCTGGATTCATTAATTTTTTGAAGGGTTTTTTGTGTCTCTATTTCCTTCAATTCTGCTCTGATTTTAGTTATTTCTTGCCTTCTGCTAGCTTTTGAAAGTGTTTGCTCTTGCTTTTCTAGTTCTTTTAATTGTGATGTTAGGGTGTCAATTTTGGATCTTTCCTGCTTTCTCTTGTGGGCATTTAGTGCTATAAATTTCCCTCTACACACTGCTTTGAATGCATCCCAGAGATTCTGGTATGTTGTGTCTTTGTTCTCGTTGGTTTCAAAGAACATCTTTATTTCTGCCTTCATTTCATTATGTACCCAGTAGTCATTCAGGAGCAGGTTGTCCAGTTTCCATGTCGTTGAGCAGTTTTGAGTGAGATTCTTAATCCTGAGTTCTAGCTTGATTGCACTGTGATCTGAGAGATAGTTTGTTATAATTTCTGTTCTTTTACATTTACTGAGGAGAGCTTTACTTCCAAGTATGTGGTCAATTTTGGAATAGGTGTGGTGTGGTGCTGAAAAAGTGTATATTCTGTTGATTTGGGGTGGAGAGTTCTGTAGATGTCTATTAGGTCCGCTTGGTGCAGAGCTGAGTTCAATTCCTGGGTATCTTTGTTGACTTTCTGTCTCGTTGATCTGTCTAATGTTGACAGTGGGGTGTTAAAGTCTCCCATTATTAATGTGTGGGAGTCTAAGTCTCTTTGTAGGTCACTCAGGACTTGCTTTATGAATCTGGGTGCTCCTGTATTGGGTGCATATATATTTAGGATAGTTAGCTCTTCTTATTGAATTGATCCCTTTACCACTATGTAATGGCCTTCTTTGTCTCTTTTGATCTTTGTTGGTTTAAAATCTGTTTTATCAGAGACTAGGATTGCAACCCCTGCCTTTTTTTGTTTTTCATTTGCTTGGTAGATCTTCCTCCATCCTTTTATTTTGAGCCTATGTGTGTCTCTGCACGTGAGATGGGTTTCCTGAATACAGCACACTGATGGGTCTTGACTCTTTATCCAATTTGCCAGTCTGTGTCTTTTAATTGGAGCATTTAGTCCATTTACATTTAAAGTAAATATTGTTATGTGTGAATGTGATCCTGTCATTATGATATTAGCTGGTTATTTTGCTCGTTAGTTGATGCAGACTCTTCCTAGTCTCGATGGTCTTTACATTTTGGCATGATTTTGCAGCAGCTGGTACCGGTTTTGCCTTTCCATGTTTAGCGCTTCCTTCAGGAGCTCTTTTAGGGCAGGCCTGGTGGTGACAAAATCTCTCAGCATTTGCTTGTCTGTAAAGTATTTTATTTCTCCTTCACTTATGAAGCTTAGTTTGGCTGGATATGAAATTCTGGGTTGAAAATTCTTTTCTTTAGGAATGTTGAATATTGGCCCCCACTCTCTTCTGGCTTGTAGAGTTTCTGCCGAGAGATCCGCTGTTAGTCTGATGGGCTTCCCTCTGAGGGTAACCCGACCTTTCTCTCTGGCTGCCCTTAACATTTTTTCCTTCATTTCAACTTTGGTGACTCTGACAATTATGTGTCTTGGAGTTGCTCTTCTCGAGGAGTATCTTTGTGGCATTCTCTGTATTTCCTGAATCTGAATGTTGGCCTGCCTTGCTAGATTGGGGAAGTTCTCCTGGATAATATCCTGCAGAGTGTTTTCCAACTTGGTTCCATTCTCCCCGTCACTTTCAGGTACACCAATCAGACGTAGATTTGGTCTTTTCACATAGTCCCATATTTCTTGGAGGCTTTGCTCATTTCTTTTTATTCTTTTTTCTCTAAACTTCCCTTCTCGCTTCATTTCATTCAGTTCATCTTCCATTGCTGGTACCCTTTCTTCCATTTGATCGCATCGGCTCCTGAGGCTTCTGCATTCTTCATGTAGTTCTCGAGCCTTGGTTTTCAGCTCCATCAGCTCCTTTTAAGCACTTCTCTGTATTGGTTATTCTAGTTATACATTCTTCTAAATTTTTTTTCAAAGTTTTCAACTTCTTTGCCTTTGGTTTGAATATCCTCCCATAGCTCAGAGTAATTTGATCATCTGAAGCCTTCTTCTCTCAACTCGTCAAAGTCATTCTCCGTCCAGCTTTGTTCCGTTGCTGGTGAGGAACTGCGTTCCTTTGGAGGAGGAGAGGCACTGTGCTTTTCAGAGTTTCCAGTTTTTCTGCTCTGTTTTTTCCCCATCTTTGTGGTTTTATCTACTTTTGGTCTTTGATGATGGTGATGTACAGATGGGTTTTTGGTGTGGATGTCCTTTCTGTTTGTTAGTTTTCCTTCTAACAGACAGGACCCTCAGCTGCAGGTCTGTTGGAGTACCTGGCCGGCCGTGTGAGGTGTCACTCTGCCCCTGCTGGGGGGTGCCTCCCAGTTAGGCTGCTCAGGGGTCAGGGGTCAGGGACCCACTTGAGGAGGCAGTCTGCCCATTCTCAGGTCTCCAGCTGCGTGCTGGGAGAACCACTGCTCTCCTCAAAGCTGTCAGAGAGGGACATTTAAGTCTGCAGAGGTTACTGCTGTCTTTTTGTTTGTCTGTGCCCTGCCCCCAGAGGTGGAGCCTACAGAGGCAGGCAGGCCTCCTTGAACTGTGGTGGGCTCCACCCAGTTCGGGCTTCCAGGCTGCTTTGTTTACCTAAGCAAGCCTGGGCAATGGTGGGCACCCCTCCCTCAGCCTCGCTGCCGCCTTGCTGTTTGATCTCAGACTGCTGTGCTAGCAATCAGAGAGACTCCGTGGGCGCAGGACCCTCTGAGCCAGGTGCGGCCTATAATCTCCTGGTGCACCGTTTCCTAAGCCCATTGGAAAAGCACAGTATTCAGGTGGGAGTGGCCCGATTTTCCAGGTGCCATCTGTCACCCCTGGAAAGGGAACTCCTTGACCCCTTGTGCTTCCCGAGTGAGGCAATGCCTCGCCCCTGCTTCGGCTGGGGCATGGTGTGCTCACCCACTGACCTGTGCCCACTGTCTGGCACTGCCTAGTGAGATGAACACGGTACCTCAGATGGAAATGCAGAAATCACCCGTCTTCTGCATCGCTCATGCTGGGAGCTGTAGACCGCAGCTGTTCCTATTCCGCCATCTGGGCTCCTCCCAGTGCAAACTTGATAAAAGCTGTTGCTACATGCAACAGAGTCATGAGCACCCAAGTTAATTCTGGCATGCCGTTGAAGATGTACTTGGGAATGTGAGTGTTTTCCAAGTCCTGACACTTAACCACTGTGAAGCCTTGTCCAAATCCTTCACCACTTTATGCTTCGGTTTCTTTGTCTGTAAAGTAAGAAACTTGGACCAGAGATCTCTGAAATCCCAGTGAGTTATCACAGTTCTCTTCTGTTTTTCTGTCACTGAGGGGGCTGTCTTCAGAAGCCTCAAGAAGTTCATTCAATTGTTAGTTTTAGAGTAATAGGTTCTGCCATATTGATGAACTGTCTTCCAACCAAGATGGCTGATTAGCTAATCAGGATCCTCTAGTTTCTGAGTGGACCTCAGGCCTGGATGGCTGTCAAGTGACCACATGAAGATGATGAACAAAGTGGCAGGCTGAAGATTGCAGCTCTGAATCATGAGACCAGATCCTTAAAGATAAGCCAACATAAATCACCTTTCTCAGCTCCTACCATTCTGAGATTAAAATCTTGTCTCTCCCTTTCTTTCTCCTCTCTCTCCTTCCCCACAATTTGGAAAATGGTTAATGCCTTTATCTCATTCAGATGACCAGGAATACTATGAACACTATTGTATCTTAGTCTATTGATCCAAAAAAGGTTTTTGTAGACATAAACTTATTAAAATTTTAAAATAATCCCAAACTTATATATTGCAGTAGAATACAAAGAACTTTTTTTCCTCCTGAACCATTTGAAATACACACTATAGTGTTTGCGGGGGGACAACAATTTTTTCTTAATTGAAATCATGAGGATGTTGTAGGGGTTAAATGAGTTCATAAATGTAGCAGGCAAAATAATCCTTCCCCTACACCAAATATGGAAAGGGAGAAAACTAGAATGAACTTTGTGGTATTGGTTTGGAATTGGAGTTATCAATGTGACTCACAATTTTCAATATAAATAGCAACTGAAGCAAGTATATACGTAATATACATTTCTTAGCTTCACTGGCTGTAAGCACCCATAGTGATGAGTATACGTAGAACCCAGGTCTTGGTTTCTAATACTATTCCCAGCTAAAAGGAGCCAGGACACTCCTTGGAGGACTTGCTGATTCCAGGGCTGGGGCAGGGAAAGCACAAGATGAACCTGGAACATCTTGTGCCAAAAGCGTGGAAGTACTCAGAGAATAATGAGAATGTGTCAAAGCCAGCTTAAGGGAAATGCTACTGATAAAGGATTTTCAGTAGGATCCCCCTTAAGGATTTTATTAATAGGTTACAATCTATTAATAGATTCTATTATATATATTAATTCTAATTTAATATAATTTATTTACATTATTATATAAGATAATTATACTGTAATATGTAACTTTATAATTAATAGTTATATTAATTATTTTGATGCTTAAATCAAAATCCTTCATCCTATTTAAGGATATCCTGATTGTCAGTAGGATAAAGGATTTTGATTTAAACATCAAAATAATTAATATAATGATTAATTATAATATAAATAGTTACATATTACATTACAATTATATAATAATATAAATATTTAAATTATATTAAATTATAATATAATATACATAATAGAATCTATTAATAGATTATAACCCATGAATAAAATCCTTACAGAGATAATAAAGAATGCATTGAAAGTTTGATGAGGAGCAGAGTATGTACATAGTTTCAAAATACCTCCTCACAAATTATTTATTAAGTATGAAGGAAAAAATAGCTTTACAGGAAAAGCCTTTCTGGTTCCACCTTAATCAAGTGATCCAAGTGAGTATCATCAGGAGGGAGACAAATAAAAATGGCGTGGGACCTGATTAGCTTCGTTGAAAGGAACACAGCCTCACTTCACTTGTATGATCTTCCTGAATAAAAGAATGAGGAAATACTGGACAAATTCAAATTGAGGAATAGTCTATGAAATAACTGGCCTGTAGTCTTCAGAATTGTCAAGGTCATGAAAGTCAATAGAAATCGAGGATCCTTTCCCGATTGAAGAAGGTTAAAGAGACACGGCAGCTAATTACAATCTGTGATTCGTAACTGGATTTTTAGGATAAAGAACAATATTGGCACAACGTTTAAAGTTGGAATGGGGCCTGAAGATTAGATAGTAGTAATGTACCAGTGTGAATTTTCTCCTTTTGATGACTATATTCTGGTTATATAGGAGTCCTCATTTTTGGGAAATATACATCTGAATCCCTGGAACCTGTAAATATATTACCTTATTGGCAAAGAGACTTTGCTGATGCAATTATCTCTGATTTTGAGACAGGAGATTAAAATGGATTATTCAGGTGTAATTACAAGGGAAGTGGGAGTGTCAGGGTCAGAGATGGGGGTGTGATGATAGAAGCAGAGGTTGGAGTAATGTAATTGCTGGAGGGGGGCCTGAACCACGGAATCTGGGCTGCCTCTAGAAGCTGGAAAACGGAAGCAACAGATGCTCCCCGGCAGCCTCCTGAAAGAACGCAGCCCTGCTGACACCTTAACTTTAGTCCAATAAGACCCATTTTGGAGTTTTGGCCACCAGAACAGTAGGAGAACATATCTGTGTTTTTTAAAGTCATTTAGAACAGTACTTGGCAAGTACTGTTACAAGTAATTAGCACAAACATCGGTTTACCGTTATTATTGTTGTTATTAAATTTTTTTAAAGCATCCAACTTAGTTTTCATAGAAACAAGGACTCTGTTTTTGTACTTGTTGATTGACATAATATTTGATAACATTACATATCTACAATACAGGTGGCATAAGCAGGCTTATGATTAAACAAAGTAGACTCTTTGTAAGTGCACAGCCTATCCTGGCTCTCCGTTCTGTTTCTACTCGGCGCTGTATCTTCCGAGGGTGACCAGATGGACTGTGTAATGGGCCTTCTTGCCCTCTGTTGTAGTCCCTCCAATGTGGTTCTAGGATCCTTCTTAGGAGAGTGACTAGGAACTCGGTCCCTGTCCTGACAGGTCTTCAGGGGAGGTGGCTGTGGACGTTTACAGTGTGCCTTTCACGGGATACTTTATCCTGGCAGTCAGCGTGATTCCTAAGCGCCTGGCCCCTGACCAGGTGTTCTTCTCACAGGAAATGTGTTTATTCTGGCGGACGCCCTTGTGGCTCTTGTCTGGTCTGTGTCCAGTTTGTTCTTACCAAGATGGCCACTCCGTAGGAGAGCCCTGACCCGGAAAGACATTATGTTCTCGTGTGTCGGTCAGTTGAGAAGCAGAGGAGGCAGCACAACAAAATGCATGAAATAGCAGAAGTATTTTTTGTTATTTACAGTTCTCAGAGAGAAGAGGGCAGCACACTTCTCAGGGCCAACAGGAAGTGGGGAGCCATTAGGAACAAGAGTGTTCAACCAGTGGGTGGGAAGCAAGAGAGACAGGCGGAGGGAGACAGAGAGGAACTTACAGGTTGAAACTTTTCTTGGAGTCCAGGGCGTTACCCTAGCAGGTTCTAATTGGTGGATTTAGAGCAAGCAGGCATGAGTTCCGTGGAGGAGTCACACAGTGACTGAAAAGTCGTCACTGCGGCATATCTGCATAGTTTGTGCAGGGTGTGGGGGCCAGTGGAGCAAGTCAAATGGGTCGTATCTAGCTGTGCCATAAGAAGGAGATCACCAAGAGGTGGCAGTGTAAGAGAGGTATCCGGATCAACCACATGGAGAAACAGGAGGTGGAGAACTGTGTCCAAGCCCTGCCTTCAGTATGAGAAAGTTAAACCTAGATTCAAAATGGATACTGAGGCAAAATAAATGGGATGTACTGCAGCCTCTGGCTTCAGTTGTCTTCTACAGAGATGCTGGGCAGGAGATCAAGGGACGCAGGAGAGAGAAGTCAGGTGTTTGTCTCCAGCCCCACTCTCCTGGCCACAGTGGCTGTGTTCGTCTTCTAGCCATGCCATAGCGAGGTCCCTTTCCTGCCCCTTTCGTGGTGGTTGAAGTGTGATCTGCATTAGAATCACCCACAGAACTTTTCAAAATGCAGACCCCCAAGGCTCTGCCCCGAGAATCACTGCCTCAGTCTCCAGGGGTGGGGCCCCAAGTGTGTATAAGGCCATGGCTCCTATTGAGTAGCCCTCTTCATGCCTCCCCACTAGTCTCTGGTAACCTCTCCTTGCTTTTGCCCTCTTAGGCCTGGCAGTGGTAACAGTTCCCTGTTGTTGCTAGTCCCTGGTGCTTCATCATCCTTTATTGACAATGCCTTTGCAAATTCACTGAATTCTCCACCTCAGTTACCCCCATGGTGTGTACTATCCTGTGTGGATCATGATAGATACAGTAAGTACACATACATTTCCATGGCAGGGCTCAGAAATTTCCTGGGGATACTATAAGGCCCCTGAGTGGCTTGGTAGCCATGAATGGTCAGCACATCTTGGGCACAGAGGGAGCATGGAAAGTGCTGGTCTACCTGGTGAGCCTTGTCAATGTCTTCCAGCCAGTGGCCATCAGGAGCACGCCTGTAGCTAAACTAGTTGGATGAATTACTTGTTGCAGTGAGGGAGAAAGCAACCACAGAAATTATAGGGGCATCTCAGTGAGAGAGTGTTAGAAAAGACAGTATAGGATTTGAGCTTGGGTTCAGTGATTTTGGGGAGGATTCAGGAAGTAGGGCTTTGCTCTGGATTGGATGCTGTGAGGAAGCATGAATAACTCTATGATTATGCATTTCAGTAAATCTATAGGCAGGCCAGAATAGAACAAGGATAGATCTATCATTGGTAAAGTAGCAGCAGTCACTCATGTTAGATGGGAGAGGGAGATGTTTCGTGTTTTGTGCTTTGGGCATTGTTCTTGTTTTTGTCTGAGTTCAGATATGGTTATAAGTGGTCTTGTTTTTGTCTTGATTCATCGTGGTCAGAATGGCCTTGTCTGATGGCCTTGTTCTATGAAATTGTCTAGTTCACCAAGGCCTACCTGTCAGTGCCAGGCCAGCATCTATCAACACCAAGGTCCAGCTGGGTGTCAGGAGCTGCTTTTCTCTTTCTCAACCCCTTTCATGGAGATTGAAGTATGATCTGCGTTAGAATCAGCCGCAGAGCTTTTCAAAATATAGATCCTCCAAGACCCTGCCTCTAGAATCCCTGTATCAGTTTCTAGGGATGGGGCCCAGAGTCTGTATTTTGAATGAGCATGTTGAAGCATTCTGATGCACAGCAGAGTTTGAAGGCCACTGGTCTAAAATAGAGACGTCACCAACCCAGGTTCACAAACCTAGATTTGTGGCAAACATTCATGGTGTGAATTTTTAAGCACTGGGCTGTTAGTTTAAATTTCCATTAGTGTCAAGTTTCAGCACTTGCATGTTATAGAATTTTAACTCAGTGGAATCAGCCTTTGAATTTACAAGGTTATCTGTGCTTATATCTTTTGTGTCAGTGTTAGAAAAACCTCAATGAAGGGGGTCAACCTGTAAATGATAGAAGGGGCTGGTCATCTATTACCATAAATCAATAAAACGTAGACACCAGTAGAAAGGCTGCTGCCAAACAGAGAAAGAGACAGTAAGAGGGAACATGAAAGGGAGAGCAAGAGAGAAAGAAACAATGAGAAATTGCTTCCAGATTCAGTAAGAACATTTGCCAAGGTGAACCAAAATTCCAGAGATAGAGCTTGTCAAACATGCATGACTGAACTCTCATTTAAGAAGACAAACTATAGATCAGAAACTACATGCCTTAACTTAAAAATGTCTAGTGAGATCACTGTGGATAAAAACACAAACATCTTTTTCTTTTTCTTTTTTGAGACGGAGTCTCACTCTGTCCCCCAGGCTGGAGTACAGTGGCACGATCTCGGCTCACTGCAACCTCTGCCTCCTGAGTTCACGCCATTCTTCTGCCTCACCCTCCTGAGTAGCTGGGACTACAGGCGCCCACCACCATGCCCTGCTAATTTTTTATATTTTTAGTAGAGACGGGGTTTCACCGTGTTAGCCAGGATGGTCTCGATCTCCTGACCTTGTGATCTGCCCGCCTTGGCCTCCCAAAGTGCTGGGATTACAGGCGTGAACCACTGTGCCCGGCCTACAAGCATCTTCTTCAAAGGAAAATCCTCAGGTAAGAATGTAAAGAAAGCAGAAATAAAGAAGTTAATTTATTCTAAATTCACAACGAGAAGAATAGTTGGCATTTTCAAGTGTCAAGAGATGCAGCACCAAAAGTGTAATAAGACAGAGCCTAATAATGAACTTGATATTGAATCTGATTTTGAGGGACTAGTGAAAATCAGCTCTTTATGATAACAAGAGCAAGGAAACTTGAGGCACAGACATCATCACCAAGTGTAGTTTAATACACCTTTTTTTTTTCCCCATTGAATTTTCCTGCTTTTCAGATGTGCAAGAACTGAGCCCGCTATAATCAAATAACCCCACCAAAGCTTTCCTAACAGGAATTCATGTAATGAGTCTTTTTAGCCTGAATAATGTGTTTTGCCTTGAAGTCTATTTTGTCTGCAATCTCCACAGGCAGAGAGTCTGCATCTATAGCTCATTACCATCATTCTGATGATAATGTTACGTCTCATCAATTACTTGGGAGCAAGGTCAAATTTAGCAGCCAAATCTCCCCTTTAGCGAGGCCATCAAGAGCATATCTATCACTACCCCCTCTCAAGATCTATTCCCCTGCAAAAAGCCTCAGTGCTCATGTTCTCTGTCTCTCTCTCTCTTCATCTCTCCCTGCCTCTCCTCTCTCTCTCTCTCTACCCCCTTATCCTGTCACAGTAGTACCAGTTACAAAATCCTGCCGATTTAATCCCTGATAAATCTATTCATTTTTATTTTTATTTTAGAAAGCACAAGCAAGAATGTGTGAGAAGATCACAGAGACCTAAAGAAGGGGAAGGGAAGAACCTGCATGTGAGAGAGAAGAGATTGTCTGACTTGGTAAATAGATATTGAAAACCAGAGGTGTGTGGTTCTTTTAGAATTTGAGTCCATGGGAGGGACTTTTAAAATTGAGATTGTGATTATATAAGTCATGCCGCTGAGATTTATTTTAAAGAAAAGTGTTTTAGCCAAGCAAAATAAATAAATAAATAAATAACCCCCACACTCCCCAAAAGACAAAACATTAAAAAAGTTCTATTTCCAGAATTTGGCTTTGTTATAGAGCTGTCAGCCAATCCGAAGTTCTCAAAACTTATTTTAGTTTTTTAAGAAACTTACCTGGAAAGTCTACCATGGGGCATGAATCTTTGACAATTGCTCAGGTTTTATATTTCTTTATGAAATTTCAGCTCGATTCCACAATTCATTTACTAAATTTACTTCCTAGAATCAGTAAGCAAAAACTCAACTTCATAAACACAGCTGTACTTGGCAAACAAACTTAATGAGATGAAAAAGGATCTATTTAATCACTTCCCGGAATGTATTTATAAATTAACCTTGCTTCTGAATAGTTAGGATTACATCAATCCAACAACTACTCTCTCTCTCTCTTTTTTTTTTTTTTTGTTTGAGATGGAGTCTCACTCTGTTGCCAGGCTGGAGTGCAGTGGTGCGATCTTGGCTCACTGCAACCTCTGACTCCCTGGCTCAAGCGATTCTCTTGCCTCAGCCTCCTTAGTAGCTGGGATTACAGGCACGCACCACCATGCCCAGCTAATTTTTGTATTTTTAGTACAGATGGGGTTTCACCATGTTGGCCAGGATGGTCTCAATCTCCTGACTTCGTGATCCACCTGCCTTGGCCTCCCAGAGTGCTAGGATTATAGGTGTAAGCCACCACGCCTGGCCAACCACTCTCTTAAATCTAATCTTTGTGTGTGGATGTGAGGTAGTAAGCCTTGTGAAAATGCAAAACTCATAGAAGATGTAGCACTTTAGGTAGGTTGCCACCACCTCTGAATTTCTTTATATATTTTTAGTCTATGCTGTTAAGTATATATATATATTCAAAAACACATCTTCCTGTTAAATGCTTTTCTAAGACCCTTTTTATCCATCAAAATGTGTTTTGCTTTAAAAACTGATTTGTTTGATAAATATAAACACAATAGCTTTCTTTTGATGAGAATTGTTGTAATGAATTTTTCTCATCCCTTAACTTTTAATCTTCTGTACCATTATGTTTTAGATATGTCTCTTTTACACAATTGGATTTTAACAGCCAATCTAAGCATCTCTGTGATTTGATTATTGGCTTTAGTCCATTTATATTTATTGTGATTGTATACATTTGGTTTTATTTCTACCACATTATTTTCTGCTTTTAACCTGCCATATTTCACTTTGCTTATTTCCCATCCCACATGAAGTATTCATGTTATATTTGTTCATATCATGTGTACCAGATCTTTACAGTCTATCCACCATGTTTCTTAACTAATCATTTTTATTTTCTGTCATTGTATCTTACTATCACTCACAGTGACCCACTTGTGGAATTTGTGCTTCCCATTCTTACAACTTTAGGCTCTGTGGTAAAAGTTCTGATTCCCAGGGGATGAATGCTGCCACTGGGGGATATGATGAGAATCCCATTTTGCTTTAAACTATGTGGCTGCCAACAGATCTCTTAGGGCTCCTCATCTGAAGAAGCCAGCAGGCAAGGGAAGGACAAACCATCTTTGCAGGAATAATTTGCATTGATCATTTGGAGGAGATTCAGCTAGTATAGCTGCTGTTACATAATGAAGAAAAGGAAGAATATGTTTCAAACTCAAATGAACTACTGGGGAGTCTCTTGATACTCTGTTGCCTAATTTGGATGGTTAATGGGTAAGTGCAATAGACACAGTCTCAGAAAGGCATGGTAATCAGAGACTTAAATCCTCAGTTTCCATAGTTAAGCTACTAAGATCATGAGAGGTGCTTGCTAGGAGTGAAAAGAATCAGAATGTCTAGGAAGGACATCATGAAAACTAGTTGTACTCTTAAACCTAACTACAGTTGATCCTCAAGGACTTGAGAGTTAGGAGCGCTGACCTCTGAGTAAGCAAAAATTCACATATAACTTTTGGCTTTCCAAAACCTTAACTCATAATAGACTACTGTAGAGAAGGTTTACCAATAATGTAAACAGTTGATTAACACATATGTTACGTTATATACACTGTATTCTTATAACAAAGCAAGCTACGGAAAAGAAAATGTTATTAAGAAAATCATGAAGAAAAGAAAATATATTTACGGTTCATTAAGTAGAAGTGGATCATCATAAAGGCCTTCAGCCTTGTCATCTTCATGCTAAGTGGGCTGAGGAGGAGAAGGAAGAGGAGGAGTTGATCTTGCTGTCTTAAAGGTGACAGAAGTGGAGGAAAATCCACACGAATTGGCCCTGCACATTTCAGACCTGTGTTGTTCAAGGGTCAACAGCAGTTGCAGCAGCAGGAATAGCTAACTTTCTCCACTAACTCCTTACATAAGATTCCCCAGGAATTAAGACCAACCAGAAACCTGTTGATGCTCTTCCCAGATGGTTCAAACTTACCACAAAATGCAAACGTAAATGGATCTGGCTAGTTCAAGAGGGCAGTCTGCAGTGGATGTTGTTCCTTGCTGCTTGGAGTCCCCACCTCCTAGACCCCTTTCAGGACCAAGGCACTCATTTCCCCACTGCTGTGTGCATTGGCTGCTGATAGCCCACTTCTGCCTCCCTCTGGAAATTGTCTTTGGCCAAAAGGGGCTATCTTTCCCAAATTTTTGACCTCTTTCCAGGGGCAACCTGCATTCAATAACTGGCTAATGTTGAGGTACAAAAGCCCAGTCTAATTGTTTCAATTTGGGATAATTCTTAAGGTCCATTCCAGCTCCACAGATCCTTGAAGGATCAACTGAGGTCTCTGTTGCAACTGCATCACTGTATCGTCTCGTTACTAATCTCATTTCTTTCATGTCCTTGAGGTGTTGCACCTTAAAGCACTATCCAATAAACCTCCTACACGCAAATCTCCATCTCAGAATCTGTATCCAAGAGATTCTACTCAAGACATCATCTTTTCCAGATGATACTTCTTTTAGTGTAGATTACTGGGTTTCTATCCTAGTTTTTGTTGTTGTTGTTGTTTTTTTTTTGTTTTTTTTTTTTTGCCTATATCTTGGATTATAAGCTCACCTTCAATAGAAAGCTTCCTACAAAAATTCTTTGTAGCCTAGACTGTGGAAGTGTCACTTCACAGTGATTTCCTATTCACTTCTACCAGGTACTCCAGTGATATGACTGTCCTAGGATTAATTTTTATGTAAATTTCTCATCTTGACAGTTTCTAAATCACTACAGAAGTTTACATTCTAACTTTAACACAGCATGAGGCAAAGGTGTGATATTTTTATTTCTCTGGGAATAAATTTTTTTCTTTTTCATAGTTCAGAACACCAAATTTCATCATCTCCCTGTTAAGGTGGGCAGATTTTTTCCCTATGCCCCTAATTACTGAGGCCATATCCCTTTGAGCATCCCAGCTTCATGAAGGGGTATTAGCTCCCAGTCAGTGTCTCATAGGACCCACATCCTCATATCTTGGCCTGATTGTATGTTAAAGCCCAAACTACTAGCTATTACTGAATTTGATAACCACCCATGGGGAAGATTCAGGATCAGATTCTAAGCTTATAGCTCTTAATTTCAGGCATCTTGAGATTTCCATTTATTTCTTGCAAGTTGATATGCATTAATATCATTTTTAACGTATTGCCAGAATTGGAAATTACTGCAAAGTAGCTGAATGTTTCCTTGAGCTAGGTTTTAGCAAGGAATGGAAATCATGAAAATACTGACCTTGGAACTGAAGGAGGAGAAATAACAGACTGAGAAGGAAATAAAAGAAATTGAAACTGTCCCTCTCATTTCCAGGACAAGCCCTGATTGGCTAGGTATTCATCAGATAGAAACTGATCTAGAATCCTAGTGGCCTTCATTTATCTCCTTCATGGGACTGTGAGTTCTTGAGGGCAGAAACTGTGTCTTGTTTGCTGCTGTTCCCCTTGCATCCCTGGAATCATGCTTAGCACATAGTAAATGTTCAGTAGACACTTGCTGACTGAATGAGTCAGCAATAAAGCAGAGCTGTGCCAAATGACCAGATATTAAAAAACAAGAAGCAAGAATATAGCATAACATTACATTAACACAAGTCTAAGGAGAACAATAAAAAATAATAGAAAAGGAAAATGGTAATTGAACTATCATATTTATTTGTTTCCATATTGCTCCAACAAATATTTATTGATTATCCATTATTGAACCTGGCATGGGGAATATGATGGCCAGCAAAAAGAAGGACATGGTCCCCGCCCATGTAGAAATATCAGGGGAGGCAGACCTTAAATGAATATGCTAATGAACATAAAAATAATAGAATGACCAAATCTTCTGTTATCCCAGAACAATCTGTGTTTATACCTATTGTCTCAGTATAATTATTAATAGCATCCTCATTCACTCTAAAACGTATCCCAGTTGGATGGTCATCTTGGCTATGACTGAGAGGTACATGGTGTTAGAAAAGTGTAAAAAAGGGAGAGTTGCTTGCTCAGAGAGAAGAAGAAATGCTTCTTTGGAAGAGGCAAGACTGAGCTGAAAAATGGAGGATGGAACACGTGGGGTGTGTGATTGTGTAGGAGTGCCAGCGGGGAGACCCTAACAGCCATAGAGAACAGCAGGCGCAAAGCAAGCCACATTCAAGGAATAACAGAAGGCCTGTCTTGCTAGGTTATCACAGGCAAAAGGTATCCTACAGAGGTAGAAGACCCAGAACATTCAGGCCTTGTGGGCATCTTATGAATTTTGGAATTACCTCTTCATCATTTAATAAAAAATGGAGGTGGGAGAGATGGGAAACTTAGCATTTTGAAAAGATTCCCTTTGACTGCTGTATAGAGAACAGATTTAAGAAAGCCCGCAAAGCTAGTTAGAAGGTTACAGTACTAATGCAATTACGAGATGATAGCTTGAGATAGAATGGTGATACAGATAAAAGAAGTGGATTTGGAATGAGTCTAGAGGGCAAAATGAACAGAACTTGGAAATAGATTGGCTATAAGGAGGGAGAAATAGAAAAGTATGTCGAAGAGATTTGTGGCTTACACACCTGGGTGGATAGTGATGCAATTCACTGAGCGAAGCAATGCAGCTGGTATTAAGATGTAGCACATCTATCTATCCATCCATGCATTTGTCTCTTTAGGAAACCATCATTCCTTGCCACCTGGTATATGGCAGGTACTGTAGGTAATCACAAATACGTTTACTATGAAATAAGGAGTAAAAGCCTACAAATATGTATTTTATCAGTTATCATACTTTCAGCTGCAAGTAATAGAAAACTCAATTCAAAATTGCTTAAACAATGAGAACTTTTTTAAGTCCTAAAATAGGAAGTCCTAGCTTTGTTGATTCAGTGGCCCTAATGACATCAAGGATGTTCATTCTTTCAGTCTTTCTACTCTGCCATTGTTACTCAATTGACTTTTCCTGGATTAGTTCCAAGCACATGATAGCATTCAGCAGCAAAATGATGATTTTTTCCCATGTATTTCTTTTTCAAAACTAGGAAACCTTCCCTAGAAACCTCTCAATAAATTTCTCTTCATATCTTAGTGCATGGAATGGTATCACAAGGGTATGCAAGGGACTGGCTAGAGGAATAGAATTTCCATGACTTGTCCAGTGAAGCCCAGGGCCAGGTGGAAAAAGATGACTTGCCAAACAAATTTGGGGGCTTATTTACAAAAAGAAAGGATAAATTGTACGTTGGGTGCAACCTAGATGGTGTCTGCTATATCTATGGAGCAAGGAAGTATATAGTATTGTATTAGGAGCAAACAGAGTAGTTTAGGAGATGGAAGAAGAAGAAGTCACCTTGGAGATTGGAGGAGAAGAAATATTTCCAAGGCTGGGAAAGATTATTAGGTTTATGTCACTCTGAAGGCAAAATCTGAAGTCTAAGATTACAGCAGCACTTAAAAGAATACTAGCATAAATCCATCTTCACCCATTGATTCTCCTGATTTCAGGCATCCTTGCCAGTTTCCTGAATTCTTCCGAAGTCACATAAATATTGTTTCTTATTGCTTCTAAGCTTCACTGAACTGAAAGAATGGTTGAATGGTGTTTTGCATAAAATACTAGAAATATTTGTTACTTAGCTCTGGCTCAATCCAAGCCTGACCTGTTTATGTCATTACTGCCAGAATAATTTCTCCAGCTCTTGCCAGATTTGGAGTTGTCAGGATAATAATTTATCCATCTTGTCATCAGATTCACAGCTAGTTTGCCTGACTCTAGGGGAATCTAAATGACTATCACTAGACATGGTGTGCAACTTATATTTTAAATGCATTTGATTCCAGACATTCTCCCACTGCCACACCCCAAATCCAGAGACTTACAAAACTACTCTTGCAATACCATTTTTTCCCATTCTAGAAAGTGCCACCACGCCCAAAGATCAGTTTTCCTCCAGTTTTCTTTAAATGCTCACTGAAATGACTGACAATATTCACTGAACACAGTTACTAAATCAGTCCCCCAGGTCTCTAGGCCCAGAGCTCTTCCTTACTTCCACATTTCTTCCATCCTTACTTCCCCACCTAACCACTCTCAAATCATTCCTGTTCTCCAAAAGAGTCTTGATTTCCCAGATTGGCATATTACCTTCTTATTTTGCAAAAGACCAATTTTGAAGCTTCTTAATTTAAAGACAAAAAATCTCCATATTTGCTTTCAAGGACAACCAGAAGTTACTCAGCATGTTTCTTAATTCATCCCCTACAGCTTCCCCTCTTACCAATGGGTCCTTTTCAAGATGTTAACTACAAGTATTAAATTACCCTCCTGACGTATGTATCTTTTTCCTCTTCCTCCAAGGAATGCTTGGAAAGGAATCCAATTGTGGGCAGATGTTAGGTTTTTCTCAAAAGCACTCTGTGTCAAATAACAAGACACAGTTATAGTTCAAATAAAAATACTAATAGTGATTTTCATGATCAGCAAGAGTGCTAATTACTGGCTTTGAAAGGATATCATAATGGCTTTTTACAATTATACTCTATTATTCTTCCTTTCTTATTCTCTAGTCAGTGTTCCTAATTGCACTGCCCCTGGAAAACGCACGGAGAAGAAATACAGCAAACTACGTGAGATGGTGAAACACTCTAGCAACTGCAAGCAGACAGATGGGATCTGGGAGGTAATGCAGGGTCACAGGGCAGTTACACCAGGATATTTGGTTCTTTCCTACTCTCCTTTCCCCACCATCAACACTATATACATAACCGCTAGTGAATCAATTTATCTACATATCCCAGATATCTAGGACTGGTTGAGGGGGGTTATCCAAGAGAGTCACAGTGTATTACCATTTTGTTATTAAGTACAACCAGACCAACAGAGAACTGATTAACTCAACCACTAAACTTTATGTTTTCCCCCATCATCTATAGAATTGATTTTACTGGATTTTGACATGTCAGTTTATCACTTACTTTATCCTTCAATGAAGGACACACGAGGGAATGGAGTTATTAAGCTTGTTCTACTAGCTGTGGGGATGTTGTTGAGGGACATTGTTCATGACGTTATGTTGTGTCATTTTTATGAGGACTCAATGGAAGGACTTTTGTCTGATTTCAGTACTGGAAGTAGTCATACTTCTCCTGAGCAACCTTTTTCTTTCCCCTTTTTAAAAATCTCATCGTCTCTGTGAATCATGTCACTGATCATTTTTGCTCAGGACCTTAAGGTGTGTGTGTGTGTGTGTGTGAATAGGCTCATTCATTACTCCATCCTATTTTTCCCTATACTTACTTTATACTGTTCCAAGTGTATTTATTTTTTTACCCAACAGAAATTTATTTCTGGTTCACATATTTGCTGAATGCAGGTATTTTGCAGGTGACATTCTGTGAGGTAATTTGGGGCCTCACAATCTTTTACTTTTTTTTACATTTTTAATTTTTATGGATACATAACTGTTGCACATATTTATAGAGTACATGTAATATTTTGATACAAGCATACAATGTGTCATGATCAAGTCAGGGTAATTGGGACACCTTCACCTAAATCATTTCTTTGTTTTAGGAACATTCCAATTCTACTTTTCTAGTTATTTTGAAATATACAATAAATTATTGCTAACTATAGTCACCCTATTGTGCTATTGAACCCTAGATCTTATTCCTTCTATCTACTTGTGTTTTTGTATCTATTAACCAGCCCCTGTATATTGCCCCTCACCACCACCCTTCTCAGACTCTGGCACCATCATTGTACTCTTGATCTCCATGAAATCAGCCTTTTTAGCTCGTATATATGAGTGAGAACCTGTGATATTTGTCTCCCTGTCTTTCACCTGATGGATCTACCATCCTCTAGGGCCTCCCATCCTCTGCATGGCATCAGCACAAGGGTGAAGAGGGAAGATAAAGGATCATGCAGGGAGTTTCATGGACTAGGCCTGGAAGTGCCATATTCTACTGCTGCTTGTGTTCCAGAAGGCAGCCGCACAGCCACAAGGGATTGTAAAGGAAGCTGAAAAATATGATAGAGCATTGTGTCTGGGAAGAGAGGGAAATGGGTATGGTGCATGACTAACCAGTGTTTGTCACAGCACAGAAAGTAAGGTATAAAGGAAACAACTCACTCTGTGTTCCCTAAGATAGTTGTGCTAATAGCATTAGCAGAATTGTTAATGTTAGGAGAAATAACAGTTAATTGTTCAGGTGTGGAACCCCCAGGGTGAGCCGGGAATTCTCTCTTGAATGACAGTCTTCCATTTTGTCTCTTCTTCTTAGTCTTTTCTGCCATTGCCTTTGTTCAGATCTTTTCTACCTTGTATCCAGCTTGCTGGAACCTCCACCTTCCTGGCCTGAAAGAATTAGCTTGAGAACATGTATCATGTTTGCTTTCTTCTGCAAGTTGGCGCATACATTTTATTATTACCTAATGCTGCGTAAAAACTCATTCCAAAACTCAGTGGCTTAAAACAGCAGTAATTTTTTATATCTCTCATGGTTTCTGTGGGTTAGGAATTTGGGGAGCAGCTTAGCTGGGTGGTTTTGGTTTGGGGTTTCTTATGAGGTTGAACTGAGATATCTGCTGGGCTTTGCAGTCATCTGAAAACTTACTGGGGGCTCAAGGTGGTTTACACATGTGGATGGCCAGTTGGTACTGGCTGTTGGCAAGATGTCTCAGTATCTCTCTAAGCAGGCCTCTCTTCACGGCTGCTTGAGTGACTTCATGGAATGGTGGCTGACTTCTCCCAGAATAAATGATTTAAGAGCCAAGGTTAAGCCATATGCCCTTTATAACCGGGCCTCAGAAATCCCTCACTGTCACCTCTGCCATACTCCACTGTTCATGTGAATGACCCTGATTCAGTGTGGGAAGAGACTATGCAAGGCATAATACCAGAAGGCAAAAATCACGGAGGCAATTTGGGAGGCTGGCCACCACACAGACTGCATTTCAACTATGCACCTCCCTCAATCTCAACTTTTTCCATACTCTCTCACTTTCTCTTCCACTTTCTGTATTCAGATCAAAGCCCATCTCTTCATGAAGTATGCCCTGACCACTCAGCAACTAGCACTCCCATTGCAATTCATTGTTCTTGCCACATATATGGTCTTTATAATTTAACACCCTGCCTTGAAGATGTACACGTGTGTCTTTTCTTTCAGATGTAATTTAAAGAATCATACACTATACTCCCTGTCATACAGTAGGCACTCAATAAATATTTTTTCTACGGATGAATGAATGAGTGAATGAAGAGTACAAGCCAGAATCCCCGTGTCCCTACCTGTGGGCTTTTCCCTTGCTGCTTGACCTTAGTGAAGTCACTCCACCTCTCAGTCTGCTAATTCCTTCATAAAATGAAGATAATTATACCCACCCCAGCTGTCACAGACATGCTTTGACATTTGAAAGAGGCAGCACTTATAAAAGTGTTTTCGAGTATATAAAGAACAGGGCAAGGTGGTGTTAGTTACCTGGTTCACAAGTGATGGCTGGCATATATGGCGTTGTCATGGGATGGAGATCAGTCAATCCCTCTGACTTCCTCCTCAAGAAACAGTTCACACCTACACCAAGCTACACAAAGAGCCTCTGTTCATTCCAACAGCTGCTCCTTCAGCACGTCATGGTCACGGCCAGGAGAGGCCCTGGGCAGAGAGAACTGCCTGGTTTGGGTTGCTAGGCCCCTTCACAGTCACACTCTGGAGATGTCAAAGCCCAAAGGCAAAGTTTATTTCTCTAGTAGAATTCTCAGGTTTCCTTTCCCTTCGTACACTCTAGTTTTATAATGTTTTTATTACAGATAATTGTCTAGGGGTAATTTTTTTTGCATCTAGCTCTTTTAAATAAAAATTAACATAAAGTAAATTACTGTCTTTTTTTTGGTGTACAGTTCCATTTATTCACCCACCTGTTGAAGGACATTTGGAGTGGGATTGTTGGCACATATGGTAAATGTATGTTTAACTTTCCAAAATCTGCCAAACTATTTTCCAGAGTGGCTTTAATGTTTTCATTCCCAAAAGCATTGTGTGAGATATCCCAGTTGCTCCTCATCCTCACCAACACTTGGTATTGCATTTGATTTTTGAGCCATTCTTATAGACATGTTGTGGTATGTCATGGGTTTAATTGGCATCTCCCTCAAAAGTAAAGTGTTTGTTCAAGTCTGTGCATACTTTTTAATTGCTTGTTTTCTTATTGTTGAATTTTGAGACTTATTTATGTGTTCTGAATACATGTCCTCTGTCGGATACATGATTTACAAATATTTTCATCCAATCTGTGACTTGTCTTTTCATTCTCTCAACAAGGTCTTTGTAGAACAGAAATTTTTAATTTTGATGAAGTTCAATTTATTAATTTTTAATGTTATTGATTATGCTTTTGGTAAGATGTCTAAGAATTCTTTGCCTAACCACAGTTCATAATACAGAAAAGTTTGTAATATAGGAAAATACAGGCTGCTTTCTCCTACATTTTCTTTTAAAATTTTTATTTTTTAAATTTTACATTTAGACCTATGATCCATTTGGAGTTAATTTTTGAATAAGGTGTGAGGTTGTGAGAATTTCAAGGTTCTTTTTTCTTTTCATTTTTTTTGTATATGGTTGCCCAATAGTTTCAACACTATTTATTGGTTTCAGAAGTTTTCCTCTACATTTTCTGGGAATTTCTACATAAGCATCATGTCTTCTGGACTAGAGACAGTTTTATTTATTCCTTTCTAATCTGTATGCCTCTTTTTATCTTCTTCTTGATGCATTGAACTGGCTAGGACTTCCAGTACAATTCCAGTAATAAAAGTAATGTAAGTGGAACCCCTTCTCTTGTATCCAATCTTAAGTGGAGGGCATTCAGTGCTTCACCAATGAGTGTGATGCTAGCTGTATGTTTTTTAATTTTGTAAAATGCTTTTTCTGCATCAATTAATATGATCATATGTTTTTTCTTCTTTAGACTTTCAGTATGGTGGATTGAATTACAGTTTTAAATTCACAAAGAAAAGGGAACACTTATACACTGTTGATGGGAGTGTAAATTGGTTCAACCATTGTGGAAAGCAGTATGACTATTTCTTAAAGAGCTAAAAGCAGAACTACCTTTTGACCCAGCAACTCCGTTATTGGGTATATACCTAGAGGAATATAAATCATTCTACCATAAAGACACATGCATGCAAATAATCATTGCAGCACTGTTCGCAATGGCAAAGTCATGGAATCAATCGAAATGCCCATCAATGGTAGATTGGATAAAGAAAATGTGATACATATACACCATGGAATACTATGCAGCCATAAACAAGAATGAGATCATGTCTTTTGCAAGAATATGGATGGAGCTGGAGGCTATTATCTTTAGCAAATCAACTCAGGAACAGAAAACCAAATACCGCATTTTCTCACTTATAAGTGGGAGCTAAGTGATGAGAACTTATTAACACAAAGATGGGAACAACAGACACTGGGGTCTACTTGAGGGTGAAGGGAGGGAGGACGGAGAGGAACAGAAAAGATAACTATTGTGTACTGGGCTTAATACCTGGGGGATGAAATAATCTGTATAACAAACTCCCGTGATATGAGTTTACCTATGTAACAAATCTTCACATGTACCCCCAAACTTAAAAGTTTTTAAAAAAATTATCAGCTTAGATTAGTGATTTGAGATCTTGCTTCTTTTCCAATATAACCATTTAGATTAGCGATTTGAGATCTTCTTTTCAAATATGACCATTTATTGTATTAATAGCCTTTTAAATGTTTTGTTTCATTAACAAATTTTGACATGTTGTATTTTTATTTATATTTAAAAATATTTTACAATTATTCTTGAGACTTCCCCTTTGAATTATGAATAATTTTGAAATGTGTGGTTTAATTTCTTACTGGACAATTTCCTATTCTTGTTCTGTTATTGATTTTGAGTCTAATTCCATACTTTTAAAGACTTCAATTCTTTTAAATTTTTTATTATTTGCTTTATGATGAAAGATATGATTTATTTTGATGAACATTTCATGTGCACATGAAAAGATTTGTATTTGCTGTGTTTGGTGGAGTAGTCTGTAAAGTGTCAGACCTACTTAATGGTGCTGTTCTTTTCTTCCACATCCTGGCTGATCAAATGTCTACCAGTTCTACTGATACTGAAAAAGAAGTGTTGAAGTCTCCAACTACGATTTTGAATTTGTCTATTTCTGTGTTCAGTTTTGTGAATTTTTGCTTAATCTAATTTGAAACTCTGTTGCTAAATGCAAATACATTTAGTTAGATGGTATTTCTTCTTGGTGAATTGATCAATTATAATTATGTAATGTTCCTCTTTATTTCTAGTAAGTTTTTTTGCTTTGAAGTCTACTTTGTCTGATATTAATATTGCCCTTTCAGCTGTCTTTTGATTTGTGTGTGCATAATATTTCTCTTTCTGTACTTTTCCTTTTAATATACCTTTATGATTATACTTAAAATGGATTTTTTGTAGGCAGAATATTGTTGGGTCCTTTTTTATGCATTCTGATAATCTCTGCCTTTCTTGGTGTTTTTAGAGCACTTACGTTTAATGTTATTTTATATGTTTTACTTAGGCTTCTTTTAAAAATCATTTTTTAAGTAATTTCTCCATTTCTACCCTAATTTGTGTCATTTAAACATGTCTTCATTTTATCTTCTGTGTTTTTGGCTATATTTCTTTGTGTCAAATTCTTTTTTTTTTTTTTTTTTGAGACAGAGTCTCACTCTGTTGCCCAGGCTGGAGTGCAGTGGTGCAATCTCGGCTCACTGCAACTTCCACCTCCTGGGTTCACACCATTCTCCTGCCTCAGCCTCCCGAGTAGCTGGGACTACAGGTGCCCACCACCACACCCGGCTAATTTTTTGTATTTTTAGTAGAGACAGGGTTTCACCACGTTAGCAAGGATGGTCCCAATCTCCTGACCTCATGATCTGCCCGCCTCAGCCTCCCAAAGTGCTGGGATTACAGGTGTGAGCCACCACACCTAGCCTCTTTGTGTCAATATTTTAATGGTTGCTCCAGGGATTACAATACTTAAGCTTTCACAGCCTACTTAGAATCAGTATATCTTACCACTTTAAGTGGAATACAGAAACCTTACCACCATATAGGTCCCTTTACCTCCACCCCTATATATTTAGTTGCTTGTGTATTATAGTCACATACAGTCTATATAGTCACATAAAGACTCCAAAGGAAGAATAGTCTATGATATTTACATAGATATTTACCACATCTTTTGCTCTTTATTCATTTCTGTTGTTACAAGTTTTCTTATGGTATCATTTCCCTCTCTCTGAAAAATGTCTTTTAGCAATTCTTTTAGAGTAGGTCTCCTGGCAACAAATTCTTTCAGTTTTCTTTAATCTGAGTATAAATTTATTACATATTTATTCCTGAAGCATTTTTTCCTGGACATATAATTATTTGTTGAGTATTTATATTTTTCATCACTTGAAAAATTTGTGCCATTTCCTTCTGGCCTCTCAGGTTTTCAGTAAGAAATCTGTAGTCATTTCTCTGGCTCTCTGGAAATTTTCTTTTTGTATCTTGTTTTCAGTGGTTTTATTATGAGATGACTAGGTATGCATGTTTTTAAAATTTGTCCTGATTGGATTTGCTGAGCCTCTTGAATCTGCAGATTTATACCTTTCACTAAATTTTGATGTTTTCGCCTAAATATTTCTTCAAATACATATATATTTTTTACCATATTCTCTCTCCTCTCCTTCAGAGACTATGATGACAGGAATGTTACACCTTTTAATATTGTGCAACAGTTTTGTGTCTGTTTATTTTTATCCCAATCTTTCTTTTCATTACCATTGTTAAGAGTGGGTAATATATTTTAGTTCACTGACCCTTTCCTCCTTCAATTCCATTCTTCTCTTGAGTCCATTCAGTGAGTTTTGTATGTCAATAATTTTTTCAAAAATAAAATTTCCATTTGATTTTTCTTTATGTTTCCTATGTGTTTGAGGCTACTGAAGGTTTCACTCATTTGAGAGTTGGAGCATTTTTATAACAGCTGCTTAAAATCTTCATCATCTCATCATTGACATCTATTGATTGCACTTTCCAATGTGAATTGAGTGAGATTTTTCTATTTTTTGTATGTTGAGCAATTTTGGATTGTGTCCTGGACATTTTGAGTATCTTGTTATTAGACTCTGGGTCTTATTTAAATCCTATGGAGAATGTTGATATTTTTGTTTTAGTAAACAATGTTCAAGGTTGGGGTCAGGCAACATAGTCCAAATAGTCTCTTTTAGGTATGATTTCAGTGTCAGTTTTGATTTCAAAGCCCTTGCAATGCCACTTAGGTTTGTCCCACGTATATGCCATCCAGTGGCCAATTTGAGATCTGGGTGGTGTCTGCCTCATAATTCAGTTCTCCCAGGTTATTTAGGGTATGCTGTTTATGGTCAAATCCACATATTACAACTCAAGAGTGAGCCCAGAGTTCATAAACAACTTTGTGAGATAATTTTCCAAGCTTCTTCCCCTCTACAATCTCCCTAGCAGTTTCTATTGACCTGCAGATCCCCTTTTTACCTCTCTAGTCAGAATAATGGGGCCTTATTTACCCCACTCCCATTATACTTCTTGCAATTGTGCACAGGTCCATGGACTAGTGGCTCACAGGCAGATATGGAAAGAAAAGTGACAGTAGTTTTCCAACACCTTCCTGGTGTCACAGATCCACTGACCAGAGAGGAAGGCAACTCTACCTCTGATTTTAGGTTCCTATAGGCTGCTGAGCGGTTGCCACCATGACATTCCTTGGAGGCTAGGGTATAAGAAAATGGAGACAAGAAAAAAATGGGGGACTATCTTCCTATCTGAGTATTAGGAGAGCCTTTTCCTGCTCCACAAGCTAGAACTAGCTTGCTGCTCCAGGAGCTGTCTGTGCATACCATTTCCCGGTTTCAGCCTGCATGGAATCCAATCTGAGGAATATCAGAGGGAAAAATATGATGCTATAAATTCTGGTGTTCCTTGCCAGTATGCTCGCTCCTATTTACTTTTCTAGTCCTCAGTTCTTTCTACCCATTTTTTTATAGTTGTGAGAGACAGAATGGAATATGCTTACTACATCTTATCCAGAACTGAAGCCATTAGATGTAAATCTTACCCTTCCTATTCCTTTAGATCTCTGGTTTCTATGATCTTTGAGGGTTGGAAGCAAGGCTTATCTTCTCTGCATTTCCCTCTGGGCCTACTGTAGTAATTTGAATGAGATTTTGTGAGTTAAGTATTCAATCAGGGTATATTGGGGGACTTGTATATACAATGTTTGGGACCCCAGCAGGGGTGGCTGAAATGGATGGACATTTTGGGGACCACTTGGCTATGGTCATGTATCTGAGTCAAGTTCTGGCTGTTGGCTGAATTCCTCTGTTCTTTTCCATTCCAGCCTTTGCCTAGGCTAGAATGTCTGAAATGACTTCATATGCATGGTTCCTGAAGTAGAATAGGCAGAACAGCTAGGGGATGACTGGCAACTCACTCTCCATATGACTAGTTTGGGCTTCCTCACAGCATGGCAGTCTCAGAGTCATCAAACTTCTTATAGTAAGTGTGTTCCTCAGAGAATCTCACTCATTTATTTTTAGTTTTGTTCTACTTTGTGATGCATATGCATTTTTGTCAGCTACCTTAAATTCACTTTAGAACAAGGTGGGATATAAATATGAAAATCAAGTGAAACATAAATTACATATCAAGGGAAGACAAAGACATGTATAGTAGTTTTCTTAAAGGAATTTAGAGTCAAGCTGCACAGAAAAATTGTAGTCATTAAAAGTCAGCAAGCTGCAGGAGGTGGAGAACATTTGTTTCCTAAAGAGTTGTGTAGACAAGAAGTGTTATAATTGTTTGCAGGAAGCAGTGAACCCATTAGCCTTCAAGAATAAACTGGATTTGATATTTTTTCCTTAATTTTAAAAGATAAATAGGATTTGGGCCAGCTGAGATAATTGGGAAGGATTCAAAAAGGGAAGTGGTTTATTAAAAGGTTGATATGTTAGGAAAGCCCAAGGCATATTTTGGGCCCTGGCAGAAGTGCAGGTTGGCTGGAGAGTCTGTCCAGTGGAACTCTGAGCAGTGGACTTCTTTTCTTGCCTAAGTATTCATTCACTCATGATATGGGAACTGGACTTGAGTTTCCTTTTGAGCAACCATCCTCCCACTACTTAAGCTCTGAAGTGAAGCATAGTCTGAGGCCTGGGCTGAAAAGAAGAGAAAATATTGGTTTAGAAATGGAGATATGAGGGGAGGAGCCAAGATGGCCGAATAGGAACAGCTCCAGTCTACAGCTCCCAGCATGAGCAAGGCAGAAGATGGGTGATTTCTGCATTTCCATCTGAGGTACCGGGTTCATCTCATTAGGGAGTGCCAGACAGTGGGCGCAGGTCAGTGGGTGCACGCACCGTGCGCGAGCCAAAGAAGGGCGAGGCATTGCCTCAGTCGGGAAGCGCAAGGGGTCAGGGAGTTCCCTTTCCTAGTCAAAGAAAGGGGTGACAGACGGCACCTGGAAAATCCGGTCACTCCCACCCGAATACTGCGCTTTTCTGATGGGCTTAAAAAACGGCGCACCAGGAGATTATAGCCCGCACCTGGCTCAGAGGGTCCTATGCCCACGGAGTCTCGCTGATTGCTAGCACAGCAGTCTGAGATCAAACTGCAAGGCGTCAGCGAGGCTGGGGGAGGGGCGCCCACCATTGCCCAGGCTTGCTTAGGTAAACAAAGCAGCCTGGAAGCCCGAACTGGGTGGAGCCCACCACAGCTCAAGGAGGCCTGCCTGCCTCTGTAGGCTCCACCTCTGGGGGCAGGGCACAGAAAAACAAAAAGACAGCAGTAACCTCTGCAGACTTAAATGTCCCTGTCTGACAGCTTTGAAGAGAGCAGTGGTTCTCCCAGCACACAGCTGGAGATCTGAGAATGGGCAGACTGCCTCCTCAAGTGGGTCCCTGACCCCTGACCCCTGAGCAGCCTAACTGGGAGGCACCCCCCAGCAGGGGCAGACTGACACCTCACACGGCCGGCCAGATACTCCAACAGACCTGCAGCTGAGGGTCCTGTCTGTTAGAAGGAAAACTAACAAACAGAAAGGACATCCACACCAAAAACCCATCTGTACATCACCATCATCAAAGACGAAAAGTAGATAAAACCACAAAGATGGGGAAAAAACAGAGCAGAAAAACTGGAAACTCTAAAAACCACAGCGCCTCTCCTCCTCCAAAGGAACACAGTTCCTCACCAGCAACGGAACAAAGCTGGTTGGAGAATGACTTTGATGAGCTGAGAGAAGAAGGCTTCAGATGACCAAATTACTCTGAGCTACGGGACGATATTCAAACCAAAGGCAAAGAAGTTGAAAACTTTGAAAAAAAATTTAGAAGAATGTATAACTAGAATAACCAATACAGAGAAGTGCTTAAAGGAGCTGATGGAGCTGAAAATCAAGGCTCGAGAACTACGTGAAGAATGCAGAAGCCTCAGGAGCCAATGGGGTCAACTGGAAGAAAGGGTATCAGCGATGGAAGATGAAATGAATGAAATGAAGCGAGAAGGGAAGTTTAGAGAAAAAAGAATAAAAAGAAACGAGCAAAGCCTCCAAGAAATATGGGACTATGTGAAAAGACCAAATCTATGTCTGATTGGTGTACCTGAAAGTGACGGGGAGAATGGAACCAAGTTGGAAAACACTCTGCAGGATATTATCCAGGAGAACTTCCCCAATCTAGCAAGGCAGGCCAACATTCAGATTCAGGAAATACAGAGAACGCCACAAAGATACTCCTCGAGAAGAGCAACTCCAAGACACATAATTGTCAGATTCACCAAAGTTGAAATGAAGGAAAAAATGTTAAGGGCAGCCAGAAAGAAAGGTCAGGTTACCCTCAGAGGGAAGCCCATCAGACTAACAGCGGATCTCTCGGCAGAAACTCTACAAGCCAGAAGAGAGTGGGGGCCAATATTCAACATTCTTAAAGAAAAGAATTTTCAACCCAGAATTTCATATCCAGCCAAACTAAGCTTCATAAGTGAAGGAGAAATAAAATACTTTACAGACAAGCAAACGCTGAGAGATTTTGTCACCACCAGGCCTGCCCTAAAAGAGCTCCTGAAGGAAGCACTAAACATGGAAAGGCAAAACTGGTGCCAGCCACTGCAAAATCATGCCAAAATTTAAAGACCATCGAGACTAGGAAGAGACTGCATCAACTAATGAGCAAAATAACCAGCTAACATCATAATGACAGGATCACATTCACACATAACAATATTTACTTTAAATGTAAATGGACTAAATGCTCCAAGTAAAAGACACAGACTGGCAAATTGGATAAAGAGTCAAGACCCATCAGTGTGCTGTATTCAGGAAACCCATCTCACGTGCAGAGACACACATAGGCTCAAAACAAAAGGATGGAGGAAGATCTACCAAGCAAATGGAAAACAAAAAAAGGCAGGGGTTGCAATCCTAGTCTCTGATAAAACAGACTTTAAACCAACAAAGATCAAAAGAGACAAAGAAGGCCATTACATAATGGTAAAGGGATCAATTCAATAAGAAGAGCTAACTATCCTAAATATATATGCACCCAATACAGGAGCACCCAGATTCATAAAGCAAGTCCTGAGTGACCTACAAAGAGACTTAGACTCCCACACATTAATAATGGGAGACTTTAACACCCCACTGTCAATATTAGACAGATCAACGAGACAGAAAGTCAACAAGGATACCCAGGAATTGAACTCAGCTCTGCACCAAGCGGACCTAATAGACATCTACAGAACTCTCCACCCCAAATCAACAGAATATACACTTTTTCAGCACCACACCACACCTATTCCAAAATTGACCACATACTTGGAAGTAAAGCTCTCCTCAGTAAATGTAAAAGAACAGAAATTATAACAAACTATCTCTCAGATCACAGTGCAATCAAGCTAGAACTCAGGATTAAGAATCTCACTCAAAACTGCTCAACTACATGGAAACTGGACAACCTGCTCCTGAATGACTACTGGGTACATAATGAAATGAAGGCAGAAATAAAGATGTTCTTTGAAACCAACAAGAACCAAGACACAACATACCAGAATCTCTGGGATGCATTCAAAGCAGTGTGTAGAGGGAAATTTATAGCACTAAATGCCCACAAGAGAAAGCAGGAAAGATCCAAAATAGACACCCCAACATCACAATTAAAAGAACTAGAAAAGCAAGAACAAACACATTCAAAAGCTAGCAGAAGGCAAGAAATAACTAAAATCAGAGCAGAACTGAAGGAAATAGAGACACAAAAAACCCTTCAAAAAATTAATGAATCCAGGAGCTGGATTTTTGAAAGGATCAACAAAATTGATAGACCGCTAGCAAGACTAATAAAGAAAAAAAGAGAGAAGAATCAAATAGATGCAATAAAAAATGATAAAGGGGATATCACCACCGATCCCACAGAAATACAAACTACCATCAGAGAATACTACAAACACCTCTACGCAAATAAACTAGAAAATCTAGAAGAAATGGATAAATTCCTCAACACATACACTCTCCCAAAACTAAACCAAGAAGAAATTGAATCTCTGAATAGACCAATAACAGGAGCTGAAATTGTGGCAATAATCAGTAGCTTACCAACCAAAAAGAGTCCAGAACCAGATGGATTCACAGCTGAATTCTACCAGAGGTACAAGGAGGAACTGGTACCATTCCTTCTGAAACTGTTCCAATCAATAGAAAAAGAGGGAATCCTCCCTAACTCATTTTATGAGGCCAGCATCATCCTGACACCAAAGCCTGGCAGAGACACAACCAAAAAAGAGAATTTTAGACCAATATCCTTGATGAACATTGATGCAAAAATCCTCAGTAAATTACTGGCAAACAGAATCCAGCAGCACATCAAAAAGCTTATCCACCATGATCAAGTGGGCTTCATCCCTGGGATGCAAGGCTGGTTCAATATACGCAAGTCAATAAATGTAATCCAGCATATAAACAGAAACAAAGACAAAAACCACATGATTATCTCAATAGATGCAGAAAAGGCCTTTGACAAAATTCAACAACCTTCATGCTAAAAACTCTCAATAAAGTAGGTATTGATGGGATGTATCTCAAAATAATAAGAGCTATCTATGACAAACCCACAGCCAATATCATACTGAATGGGCAAAAACTGGAAGCATTCCCTTTGAAAACTGGCACAAGACAGGGATGCCCTCTCTCACCACTCCTATTCAACATAATGTTGGAAGTTCTGGCCAGGGCAATTAGGCAGGAGAAGGAAATAATGGGTATTCAATTAGGAAAAGAGGAAGTCAAATTGTCCCTGTTTGCAGACGACATGATTGTATATCTAGAAAACCCCATTGTCTCAGCCCAAAATCTCCTTAAGCTGATAAGCAACTTCAGCAAAGTCTCAGGATACAAAATCAATGTACAAAAATCACAAGCATTCTTATACACCAACAACAGAGAAACAGAGAGCCAAATCATGAGTGAACTCCCATTCACAATTGCTTCAAAGAGAATAAAATACCTAGGAATCCAACTTACAAGGGACGTGAAGGACCTCTTCAAGGAGAACTACAAAGCACTGCTCAAGGAAATAAAAGAGGATACAAACAAATGGAAGAACATTCCATGCTCATGGGTAGGAAGAATCAATATTGTGAAAATGGTCATACTGCCCAAGGTAATTTAGAGATTCAATGCCATCCCCATCAAGCTACCAATGACTTTCTTCACAGAATTGGAAAAAACTACTTTTAAGTTCACATGGAACCAAAAAAGAGCCCACATTGCCAAGTCAATCTAAGCCAAAAGAACAAAGCTGGAGGCATCACACTACCTAATTTCAAACTATACTACAAGGCTACAGTCACCAAAACAGCATGGTACTGCTACCAAAACAGAGATATAGATCAATGGAACAGAACAGAGCCCTCAGAAATGATGCCACATATCTACCAATATCTGATCTTTGACAAACCTGAGAAAAACAAGCAATGGGGAAAGGATTCCCTATTTAATAAATGGTGCTGGGAAAACTGGCTAGCCATATGTAGAAAGCTGAAACTGGATCCCTTCCTTACACCTTATACAAAAATCAATTCAAGATGGATTAAAGACTTAAACGTTAGACCTAAAACCATAAAAACCCTAGAAGAAAACCTAGGCATTACCATTCAGGAGATAGGCATGGGCAAGGACTTCATGTCTAAAACACCAAAAGCAATGGCAACAAAAGCCAGAATTGACAAATGGGATCTAATTAAACTAAAGAGCTTCTGCACAGCAAAAGAAACTACCAGCAGAGTGAACAGGCAACCTACAAAATGGGAGAAAATTTTCGCAACCTACTCATCTGACAAAGGGCTAATATCCAGAATCTACAATGAGATCCACCAAATTTACAAGAAAAAAAACAAACAACCCCATCAAAAAGTGGGCAAAAGACATGAACAGACACTTCTCAAAAGAAGACATTTATGCAGCCAAAAAACACATGAAAAAATGCTCACCATCACTGGCCATCAGAGAAATTTTGCAAATCAAAACCACAATGAGATACCATCTCACACCAGTTAGAATGGCGATCATTAAAAAGTCAGGAAACAACAGGTGCTGGAGAGGATGTGGAGAAATAGGAACACTTTTACACTGTTGGTGGGACTGTAAACTAGTTAAACCATTGTGGAAGTCAGTGTGGCGATTCCTCAGGGATCTAGAACTAGAAATACCATTTGACCCAGCCATCCCATTACTGGGTATATACCCAAAGGACTATAAATCATGCTGCTATAAAGACACATGCACACGTATATTTATTGTGGCATTATTCACAATAGCAAAGACTTGGAACCAACCCAAATGTCCAACCATGATAGACTGGATTAAGAAAATGTGGCACATATACACCATGGAATACTATGCAGCCATAAAAAATGATGAGTTCATGTCCTTTGTAGGGACATGGATGGAATTGGAAATCATCATTCTCAGTAAACTATCGCAAGAACCAAAAACCAAACACCGCATATTCTCACTCATAGGTGGGAATTGAACAATGAGAACACATGGACACAGGAAGGGGAACATCACACTCTGGGGACTGTTGTGGGGTGGGGGGACGGGGGAGGGATAGCATTGGGAGATATACCTAATGCTAGATGACGAGTTAGTGGGTGCAGTGCACCAGCATGGCACATGTATACATATGTAACTAACCTGCACATTGCGCACATGTACCCTAAAACCTAAAGTATAATAATAATAAAGAAAGAAAGAAAAAAAAATCAACTCATAACTTAAAAAAAAAAAAGAAATGAACAAGATATCCAAATGTGAACCCATTTTAAAATTCTTTTGGATGGATTGTTTTGAAGCAATAGCCAGATTCTTGGCCATATTCTTCCTCATTGGGACACTTGGTCTCACTTTTACATTGAAAAGGCTTAACTACACATTCTAAGCTTATCACAGATGATAACTTATTCCCACCTAACTGGATCTACAATATACGTCCTCCAACATAAATTCATATCATTAAAAGGATTCCAGAAGATCTGATATATACATATCTAGATATGTATATATCATATATATATATATACAGGTATATACACCTATATATGTATACAGGTGCCCATTTCATGCACACACACATCTTTCCACTCAGCGATGATTATTGTAATTAAAATCTACTGATGGCTTAAAAAAAAAAAAGAAATGGAGATATGAGTCCCCCTATGCCAATAATATACCAAGAGAACTTTGCTGAAACTTTCTGCTGTACATGAACCTGAGGAAATACAGAGTTGAGGTCTGCTGCTGCCACCTTGCCACCATGCAAAGTCTGAGATGCTAACTCAGCAAAAGCAGCTGAGGGCACAGCCTAGAGATAGAGAGAAACTGAGTCCTGATGGCATAATTTGAGTCCCAAATCCAGCCATACCTGCAGCCTTATTCCAGAATAGTCAGAGACGGGACATTACACAAATATGAAACAAAAATTTGAACCAGGTATCTAAAAAAAGTTAGGAGGAAAACAACATATAATTAGAGAAAGGGAGAATCATTGGCTTAGGGTCAAATGCCATAAATATTTTCAGGCTTACAAAGTTTTTCAAAACCCAGTACTAGCCCATCATTCCATTTTTGCCTCCCTGGCATTTCTCTTTCCTCACCATATGCTTTACCCGTTATGGACACCAAATTCCATTTTCTAAATATTCTCTGTGCCTTTGTAACTCTGTGCCTTTGCCAATGCTATTCCATATCTGAAATCACCCTTTCCTTCCTTTTCAATCCGGAAAGCTCTTTCATTATCCCTGAAGGCTCACCTAGGGGAAACTTCTTGCTATATGCTTGTGTAATTGTGTATACACTTTTCTAGCACAGCGTTTACTTCATTGTTTGGTATTGCTTCTGACTATCTCTCCCATTATTCTGTGAATTCCTTGAGGGTAGAGACCAAGTCTAGTATACCTCAAATACCGTTGAAGCATTTAGCACAGTATTTTATTTTATCTACAATAAGAGCTAATAGATGCTTGTAGAATAGATAGTGCATGAATGAATTAGAAATGGCCAGTAACAAATGAAGAGAGGCCCTTGCCAGAGTTCCCTGGCTTTTGCCACAGCTATTCTCAGAAGCTCCCCCATCTTGGTCTACAGATTGCTAGGAATTTCTTATTTGTTCACCATAACTTGTTTCTCCTATCTTTTCCAATATCCCTTTAATTTGGTGTGGCCATGGAACTGTTTTCGTTGCAGTGGGGTGTAGAAGAAGGGATGTGTACCACTTCCAGGTCTGAACTTCAAAACATCCATACTCCATCCTCCACATTTCCCTTTCTGCTGGCTGGGGAATGCCCAGGGTGAACTTGGAAGCCAAGGTTTGAAGGCAGCAGAGCCTCCATCATTCTGAATCTTTAAGTGACTGCTTGAAGTAGAGCCCTCCCCCTACCCTATCAATTGCCAACCAAGAACACCTGCACTGAACTGTTACATGAAGAAGAAAGAAGCTTCCATTGCATAAAATCACTGCAATTTGGGGTTTTATTTATTTATATTTTATAACAACTAACATTGCCCTAACTAGTACAGGACCCAACAGAATTTTCTTAGGTCAAACCAGGTTCTGAGTGTGGTGAATACTATATAGAGGGCAGAGCTATATTCTGGCAAGCCTCCCTGTTGTTTCTGGCCTCCCAGTTTTCAGAAAAAGGTCACTTGTGGTATGAGGCAGCTGGGCAGTTTTGGCATGGTAGGCTGGGGGTGAGAAGATAAGGATCTATTTCTGGTCTGTCTCCCACTGGCTTTGGGTTCCCAGCCAAGGAAAATTACACCACGGATGCTAAAACAACCCACCTAAGGGGAAAATACATAAAAATGAAAACAATTGCCCCAGCAGAAAGGCAGGCGATGATGATTTCTGCCGCAGGAGAGCATAATGAATGCTCTTATGACTCCACTTGTTCAGGCTTCAATAGTCCTAATGCACGATGCCTTCAAATCCTGCAGAAGCTGCTTACTGATTCCAAGCCTGGCCAGCTAAGAGGAACATTTTGACCTTTCTTTGGTGCTGGCAGACTGCAGATGTACCAATCAAAATGTCTCCGTCCTTGTCAGTGTCAACTTCCTAAGCCATAGGATGAATATTGAGTTTACTTAGTTAAAAGACAAACAAATAAAAAATGCCAGAAGGTGCAGCATATTGCTGGAACCCACCAGTCAGTGCTCCCGGAGGCAGACTTTTTGCCTGAAGTGTAATCTGTTTTAAAGCAGGTGTCCCATCACAGCCACATCCTGTGAACTAGCTCCTTGAGTGTTCATTTCCCACTCAGAGGAGGGAGAGCTATTTCTTATCTTCATCTACCAGACTTTTCTGTGTTTGCTTCTATGGGGAAGAAATCACAGCAATTGTTTTCTAGGATCAAAGTTTTCTCAAAGAGTCAGAGATTCTTAATTCCCCCATGCCAAGGATTAAAGATTCTCCCACCCTTCTCATCAGTATCTGCCACCATATTAGTTTCTTTCTGTGTCCCTAGGACTGGTTGTCCTGTCTGACCCTCAGCCACCACTGACATTTAAGTATTTAGTAGGCATCAGAATCACTTGGAGAACATCTTACACATGAGTCTCGTGGGGTTCACTCTTTGGGATTCTGATTCAGCACAAAGATGAGGATCGGGATTCTGCAATTTTAATTGATACTCCAGGTGAATCTGGTGCTGATGGGTGTGAGACCACACATTTAGGAACATCCTTTCCTTATAGCTGTGGGTGATCTTTCTATAACACAAATGGGTTCATAGTATACTCTTCAGAAAATTCTTTAATGGTCTCTCTTGCCACCAGGGTCAGGTCTAAACTCCTTAGATGGAAAATGAGGGCTCATTAGGAACTGGCCCTTAATCATTTCTCCAGTTTCAGTTCTCATCAACTGTCCCCTTGTCTTCTTCACTTCAGTCATTCTGAGTTACTTTCAGGATCTGCTGTACTTCCTTTCACTGCTTTGTGAGTGTTACTCCCTCTCTGCCTGAAACTCTTCTCTCTGCCCTCAGTCTTTATATGGCCAACTTACAGTTAGATGAGACCTCCCTTCTCTTTCAGAAACGTTGTCACTCTTTCCTAAGGAAGGGCCTCTCCTCTATGTGCTTACAGCTCTCTGCCTGCCCCCACAGAGAGCGCTTCTTACCAGGTGTGGTGTCCAACCTTCACCTGTAGGTGGAGTGTCACCCACTAGAGCCAGAGCCCCTTGTGGCAGGAATCATGTACTCATTTTCAGGTCTCCTGGGAGTTGGGTTAAGGGACAGGGCTATGGATGGTGGGCAGAAGTGGACCTGAAGGGCAGCTGCCCAAGCTCCCCCTCCGTAAGAGGAGCCAGACATCACTGGAATCACTTGGGAACAGTTTCTGCTCCCATCAAAATACACAGGAGTCTCAAGGAGATATGATAAAACAGTCATGCTGGTGCAGGCCCAGTGCTGTTGAGTATTTTTGCAATATCATCTTGCTCTTGCAGTCAATGCAAGTTGGAAAACTGAAAAGAAGTGGCCCAGCACTGTTTAGAGGAGCACTAGATTGTTGTTACGCCCGAGATTCTCTTAATTTGGATGCTTCACCCAAACATTCCAACACATTAAAGTACCTGCGTCCTCATTGACCTAAGTGATAGCACTTGGGATGACAGAGCACTAAGGTGGAAGGAACACAGGTCTCGAAAAGACTGGAGAAGAGCTGGCTGCCACCCTCGCTCCTGTCAGGACGGTCACCTAAGAGAGAAAGACCTTTCTCAGTAGGACACTGTGTGGTTGGGTCTGTTACAGAAATTTAGCCTTCACTTTAATAGAAATAGCATCATGCCCCCTATGCAAACTTGTCAGGAAGAAGAGCCTGACTCAGGAATGAGTTCTCCATCTCTTGCCTAAAACATCTCCTGCAAGGAAAGCTCTGCAGAGAAAATAAGCTGGTGAAGCTTAGCCTTACCGTTCCATGCACGCACTTAGTGATCCACACAATTAACCCAAAAAGCCACATTCCCTCTTTCTTACCTCCCCTGAAGAAACAAAACAAATGAAAAACGAATATTAGAAATGTCAAGAGTAGAAGCACTTTCTTCCTTTGAGAATTCAGAATTTGGGTGCCCACCATCAATTAATACCAGGGAAATAACAGGAAATTCTCTGGAGGGGAATGTGAAAAAAGGAGGTACTTGTTTTTCAGTTCTCTGACTAATGAGTCTAGGGAAAGCCAATATCTTTCTTTTGCAGGCAGTTGCTACCTTCTCACAAACACCCCTACTGCATTTACATTCAACAGCTCCTCGCCTCCCAGGAAACAACAGAACCTTGCCTTTTCTGGCTTCTCTAGAGCCTGCAGAGTAGACATCACTGATCCCATTCTCTAAATGGGAAAACAGAGGCTCAGGGGTTGAGTGATTTATTTAAAGTGCAGCATAAGCAAGCAAAGAAGTCAGCAGGAGATAAGAGCTTGCCTAACTCCCCAGTCAATTTTCCTTTCCCCAGATAACACAGCACCGAAATAAACCTTCATCAACACCATATGGTATCAGCAAAGCAGGGGGATGTTGGGCACTTGTATTAAAATGGGCTAGAACGGAAAGATAGTTGGTACGCGTGAGTAGTCAGCGAGCAAACTATCCTTTTGATAATTCTCATCATTTTTAGTTCAGTAAACCAGGATGACATGAGTTTTGAGGGAGGGGGACAACTTTACCAACACCTATCCAGTTCTTATTCTCAACACACGTTATAATAAATCACAATTGTTATGAATGCCTGATAGGCAACAACTTAATTCAGCAGGCTTAGAATTCTGGCTTGTGAAACACTCTTCTTGGCTAACAATCTTGAGGTACCTTTAAAGGACTTTCCTTGAGTTTTGCAATGAAAATACATTGTGTTCTTTTGGAATAAGCTGTTTCAGAATTTTCTTCAGTGCTAGTATGAAACTTAGATTTAGTAAGACTACTTTGCAAACCTGTTAACATATAACGGCCACCAACTAATCCAATAAACAGTCTCCTGCACACGCAATGCATCCCACTAGGCTGCCATAAGGGGCAAATACAATTTGTCTATAGAATTAGTTTTCGCAGTTAGAGTCCCTGCTTTGGGTGTGTGATATCCTGTGAACTACAAGCAGATTTAGTGTCCCTAAACAGATGGGCTTTCCCTTTATGGGCCACTTTTAAGTTTTCCAAGCAAACCGCAGCTGCGCTAATGTCCCTTTGTGTAAAGGATTGTATGTTGAACCACTTCCCTTTACCTGATGTGTATTCCGAGTTTTGAGCCAGGAACAACTGGAATATGACATCTACAGAAAAAGAAGATTTCTTTCTTCATGCTTTTTAGGACTGGCTGCTATAGGCAGGAAAAGCTTCTCTGAATATCAGTGAGTATATCATTAGTTGCAAACAACAAACCGACCTAATCTAATTGAAGCAGGAAAGGCAGTTTGGTAAAGAATTTTTGGTGGCTCAAGGAATTTCTAGGAAGCCATAGAATCAAGCTAGGAGGGTCTAAAGATAGAAACTGTGCCCCAGCTGCACTGCCGGACTACTGCATGGGGCAGATACCATTGCCTCCCTGCCTGCTTGTCCTGGGATACCATGGCCAGGACCTCTGACCACGCTGCCCCTGAGCTGCATGCCTGTCTGCCACCTGAAGAGAATGTACTCGTCATGGCATCACCTTCTTCGTGACCTTCTCTTTCAAAAGGAAACCTCATGGTGCACATCTGGCCCCATGGCTCGACTCTAGCTGTGCTGGAGGCTGAAAAGCAAGTGTCTAACCTCTACCTTGAGAAGGTAGAGAAGGAAGATCTCTCAAACATTGGAATGATGTTCAAAGGGTAAATAGTGATCCATAACATAAAACACACCCACACATTTATCTTTTGGTTGTGCAACAGCCCTAAAAACCTTCTTCTGTACTGAAATTCTCAACAATTACAATCACAAGAAAAAAATGCTTCTGCCTAACATCATGCAATTATTTCTTGTACCAATGAAAATGTGCACGCTCTCTCCTCAAAGGAGTGGCAAGATAAAACTTCCTCAGTTTTTTATCCCAGGGGATGTCCACCTTCTCCAGTTCAGCCACAATGCCGTCTTGATGTTCTGTGATCCAGGCACTAAAATGCAGTTATTTACCACCCTGTTCCTCCCCATATATCCTATACAACTGTAAAGGAAGCAAAATGGAGGAAAAAGAGAAGAATAGTCTGTATATAGACACAGCAAGGAAGAAAAATGTTTATGCTATTGTTTCTGCAAGTGATCATGTGGATATGGGTGTTTTTTATGGCATCCTTTCTCCACAACTATGCTAATATGGTTTAGCTCTGTGTCCCCGCCCAAATCTCATGTTGAATAGTAATTCCCAATACTGAGAGAGGGAGCTGGTGGGAGGTGATTGGATCATGGGGACAGATTTCCCCCATGCTGTTCTCATGATACAGAGCTCTCACTCTAGTGACAGAGTTCTCAGGAGATCTGATGGTTTAAAAGTGTGTGGCACGTCCCCCTTCACTCTTTCTTCTGCCGCCATGTGAAGACATGCTTGCTTCCCCTTTGCCCTTCTGACATGATTTTAAGTTTCCTGAGTCCTCCCAGCCATGCTTCCTGTACAGCCTATGGAACTGTGAGTCAATTAAATCCCTTTTCTTCATAAATTACCCAGTCTCAGGTAGCTCTTTATAGCAGTGTGAGAATGGACTAATACACATGCTGATGTGGTTTGGCTTTGTGTCCCCACCAAAATCTCATTTCCAATTGTAATCCCCACATGTTGAGGGAGGGACCTGTAATCCCCACGTGTCAAAGGAGGGAAGTGATTGGATTATGGGGGCACTTTCCACCATGCTGTTCTCATATGATAGTGAGTTCTCATGAGATCTGGTGGTTTCATAAACTGTAGTTTTTCCTGCATGGACACTTCTCTCTCCTGCCACCACGTGAAAAAGGTTCTTGCTTCCCCTTTGCCTTCCACTGTGATTGTAAGTTTCCTGAGGTCTCCCCAGCCTTGTGGAACTGTGAGTCAATTAAACCTCTTTCCTTTATAAATTACCCAGTCTCAAGTAGTTCTTTATAGCAGTGTGAGAATGGACTAATACACATGCTGTGCTCTTTTTGCCTTTGCAACCAGCATGTCAGCAGGCTAGGATTCTTTACCTGATGAGGTGACTCTTACAATCTTTATTTATGGAGGATAATATCTCTTTGTGATCCTTCCTGTATGTGGTTGCTGTAGTCTTCCACCGAGCTTTACCACTGGACATGGCAATACACAAAGGTGTCCAGAAGGATCTCCCAGGTTCCAGAAATACTCCTTGTATAAAATGATATAAATTACCCTATTTTGTTTTGTTAATCAGAATCAATTGCCCCAGTCAACACTGATAACTCCTTTACTGCTTAATTTTCCAGTGGCAGGAAGAATTCAAAATAGCCTCTTCTTGACAAGAAGAAGTCTTATTTTCTAATTCAATGGAAACATTCTGCGTTCCTAGTGAAACCATTCTTCCCCTGGGCACTAAGATCTTTAAGTTGGCAGAACTGAGAATTACAGGGATCAAAAGCAAAATATTGGAATAGGGCCATTAGATGTAGTATTGAGAAGTACCCCTCCTGCTTTCACCCTTTGGTTCTGAATTCCATGCACTTTGATTATAGAAAAGCAAATAGTAGCATAAATTTTGCATGGTTCAGAGAAATGTACATCTTACACACAACACCAAACTCATAAGGTGTTGTCTTCCAGCTGGCATAACAACTACTGAGGTTTCAATAAATATTTTCACCATTCTGCAAGTCTACTTCCTTCTTGGTAATAGACTAGGACCAATAAGAATATTCAGAATCTTCCAAATCACTGAAAGCTTCTTATATGTCCTCAGTTTAAATTCTCAAGGTCCCTTTCTTTTATATTAAAGCCCTAACTCTGACATAACAGACTTGATAAGGCTATAATTTCCACTGACATTGTAATTTGGCAACTCCATCAGGATGAAACTCAGGCTTTAGCTACGTACCTGAAAGGGATGGTTTAGCATAGCACTAGGTGGTCCCTCTATCCCTGACCATGCCCTAAGCGGGGAATTCAAACTCTCCAGTGCAGTCAGAAGTAACCCTTGAATTATTCATGTCATTCATATTGTTTAAATTCCTCATGCCACTGTATATCCCAAGACTCACTTTCATAGGTAACCACAGGAGAATATTAAAAATACTCTACTACTATTCATTCTTTCCTACTAGGTGGGGTTTTCACTGCCTTCTTACCTAGAAAACCAATACTAGAGGCCCATTTATTTGTGTTTGGGGCCTGAAACCACTCTTGAGATCAATTTCTGTATTGGTCAAGGGGTTCTTAGTTGTAAACAACACAGCCCACTTTAATATAAGGAGATTTGTAATATGTTAAACCTTAAGCAGTACACAGAGAGCCAGAAGATTAGACAGAGAACCAGCGGAACTAGAAACAATATCTAGATGATACCACAAGCCTTCTCCAGTGGAGACTCTCCTGTTCCTGCTGCTGGTTCAGTATTATAGCTTGCTTGGTTGATACGGGCACAGGACACCCGTACTGGAACCTTTAACACCCTTCTTCTGAAAGATGACCACTTCTCCATCACTCTCTCCAATGTAGAATCTATTCAAGATTTCTTTCTTCACATCACCTTTTCTAAACTTAAATCTCACAAACGTATGTTTGATTCTAGGTCCTGGTCATATAACTGTGCCCTAGATTGCAGGGAAAGTTCAGAAACACAATTTCCAGCTTCTGTTTAGGAAATGGCAGAAGTCACAGGTGGACAATTGCAGTAGTATATGAAAGATGTTCAAAGCATGAATAATGTCCACTTCATATGTGGCTATCTCCCACTTTTCATTAGAGTGAAATTGTTTAATTTTGAGTAATCTATTATATCAACCTGCCAGCACATGTGAAATCATGAACAGAATCAGAGAAAGGCAAGACTTCCAGAGAGTATCTGATTGAACCCCCATCCCCATACCTGGAAAGCAGAGAAATATTTATTCCCATTGCACATGTGAAGCGAGTGAGTCCTAAGGAAGCCAAGTGCCCAAGACTCTAATAAACAAGTTCCCACTGCAGTGTTATCTCACTTTGACTAGGATCTTCGACATCCTTGAGTGAAAGATCATGGTATCCCAATCTTGGAAATGGAGAATAATCTTGCTTATAATCTTTTAAAGTCCGGTCATATGTCCATGCGTAAGAGAAGAATGAAAGAGTGAATAGAGACAATGGGATGCTCCAGGACTTCCTGTAGTTTTCTAAGGGAGCCATGGGAATTTTATACAAAGATGTAAGAAAACAACTCAAGTGAGCACCTTTTGCCCTGTGCTCAGCATCCATTCCCCTCTGTTTTGTAATGGTGTTTCTCTGTCACTGGGGGAATTCTCCTCACATCAGTCATGTGGTTGGTGGGACTATCTGTCCCTCCCTGCCTACAGCCATGGGTGAGTACACAACAAGGCACTGACCGACCAGCACATTCCATCTTCCTGCTCTGGTGATGGTCACACAACCTGTCAATGCATTAAATCATGGTCTTCGGTTGGGACATTGGGTTGAGAAACTCCTGTGCTTGAAGCAGTGGGATGTATCATGGAACAGAGAGAGCTTTCTGAGAATAAAATCAACATAGAGAAAGTCAGAGCTGGGAGCCAGTGAGAGTCTGAGTGCTGATATGTTCAAGCCCCTCTGTCTAGTCTATCCCACCCCAGGAATGAGTTTTAGCTGCTTCAGCCACTAAATTTATTAGGTTTATTGGTCATTATTTTTGGCTTTAATTACCTTTTGTTAAGTGTCTGACACCTGCAATGGAGGGAGTCTTACCTGAAATACCTAAGCAGACTTCAGCATCATGTGTGGCTTCCGTGGTGACCTTTGGTGAGTCGTTCAGCCTCTGAGATGGAGACACGGAAGACGGAGGGCCTAGAGGTCACTGAGTCTAATTCCCTGCACTTGCTATTTCCAGTTCTTCCATGAAAACAAGCGTGAAGTAAATCATTCCCACTCCCATCTGTATCAACTTGGTTTACATTCTACACAAAAAGCTGACAGGCCACTTTATTGAAGTAAAGAAATGAAGTCACCCTGGTGTGTGAATTGTTTTGAAGAAAACTCCCTTAAATCCTTGGAATTTCTATTTCAGAAGAAGAAAAAGCTACATAAATTAGTGCATTTTCCAAAAAATAAAAACTTCCTTTTATTACCAATATGGTAGAGTCTCCTATTACAGAATTCCTTGAACATCTCAGAAAAAAATTATGTACAAAACTCAATGTTTACCTTGTCTACAACATACATATCTTGTCACATCACAGATCGTCTTGGCACACGAGGTTATTTCTAGCCTGGGAGGGGAAATATCTCTAGCAGAATGCCAAGGAATGTGGTACAGCTGGATGAAAGAAGCCCAGCAAGAGGAGAATGTGCATCAATGTGTCCGTCTATATAGAATTCCAGAAAATGCGTGCTAACCTACAGGGGCAGAAAACAGAGCAGTAGTCACTGGGGACAGGGTGGAGGGAAGAAAGAATTGCAAATGGACACAAGAAAACTTTTAGAGGTAATAGAAATGTTTGGTATCTTGATTTCACAAGTGTTTATATCTGTATGTATGTACAAGTATATGTCCAAACACATCAAGTTGTACATTTTAAATATGTAAAGCATATTGCATAGAAAATCTACCTTAAGAGGGTAGTAAAAAGAAAAGAGTGTAGTACCAAACTGGGTAAATGAAGCATGAAATGAAAGACAAACTGAGCAGTGAGGTATATAGGAATTTAGAGGAAGCCTTCACCATCCTGAGTAAGTCCCTTACACCTAGAGAAGCTTTTCACAAAGTTAGATAATGATCCTTAGCATTTTCTTAAAAGACCTGTACGCTAAGTTTCTCCTCCACCTGTGTGTAGTGGTACCTGCAATTCCCACCAGTATTGTCACTCCTTCAGGGCCCCTGGAGACAGGGGCATTTAAACAGAGTGTCTGCATCATGTTGCATAATTAGCTAATGCCTTCCTTGATTTAAACTGGTGGCTCCCATCCTTCCCCCTATAAACTTTACACACCAGAGAGAATCTGTGACTTTAAGATTCAGAGGTAGTTCATATTTCTTTAAAGCAAGGAGTCTTGCATGTCAGGATAATTACCAAAACTCCCAAGTAGATCTTAAACCTCAGGCTGCACATACTGTCTGCCCAGACTCTCTATTCCCAATGTCCATCTTTCACTGCTCAGATAGAAATGAAGATGGACCATCATGGCTGTGACCACTGCTTTTGACACTGGCATTGTGTTGCCTAGAATCATGGAGCTGGCTTCTCTTTTTAGTTGTTTCTTGCCTATATAACCCCTTCCCCAAGCCACACACACACACACACACACACACACACACACACACACACACAATGATAAACAAAACAAAAAAACTCCACCATACCCCCACTCCCCCTTATTCTACTTTGATTTTTTTTGGCTACAAAATTAGTAAGCCACTCAAATAATGCTTATGATCTTCTGTATAAATCGTTAGAAATTCTACTCTCCATGCTGACCTTGGACTGCAAAACACTAAGGCGACTAACACTGCAGAATGATCTCCTTGGATCTATAGCCGTTTAGCTGAGAGTTTGGCCTGTGGGAACAAAATATAGGACCAGTAAATTTAGACTGTAGGAAGAACATTCTAGGAGGATAAAATCAGGACCAAGGGGAGTGCCAGGTCCTGCCAGGGGTGCTAGAGATGGGAGGATGGGGTGTTGGGAGGACACGAGGGGACACTGCCCACCTTCCCGAGATTCCTCCCCTGTTCTCTATCTCAGTGGTTCTGAAGTGTGGCAAGCAGTCCAGACCCCCCGTCTGGGCAGAATATCCTCCTGGGAGTCTAGAATTTACATGTCTTGTTTCCACACAGAGGAAGCAATTCAGATTTAAGTTAAGCTTTTAACTTAACTGTACACCGATCTGTGCATCTTGAGGGGGGACAAAGTGGAGCTTTCGCTTTGCTCTTTTTATCTGTACCCTCACACATCCACACACACAAGCCTTATTTGTGAAGATCTCTTTGAAATGTATTCACTGAAGATAATTATAGAGGTCTAACACTTCTGCTCTTCAATTAATGCTATAAAATTAATGGTCCTTCATTTTTACATCCTATGCAAATGATGGTGTCATCTCCAACTGTAAACCTCTCTACTCACACACTGAATATGATTAGTGTCCCTTTAAGCAGAATTCGAGCATGTGACCTTCTGGGGTATGTCAGGAGTGAAACCTCTGCATGCTATTTCCAAGGTTTCATTATAAAACATTCTTAAAAAAGCAGAATTTCAGAGATGACATCAAAACACGTTTTGGTAACTGATCTTTTGGGGTCGTGGCCTTAGGAGAGAGCAGGCAGGAGGCGGGGCACAGTTTATAAATCTACTATTCTCACCTGAGAATTACCAGGCTTCACAATAAACACATTTCCAAACAAAGAACAGATAGATTCATGTAATATAATGAGGCAGGTATAGTGGAAATGCGGTAGCATTCAAATATTGTACCCATTAGAATACCCTTTTGCAAACAGACCCAGGGGAATGCTTGGTCAGAGAGTAGATGTATTTTCTTTACAAAAAGTTCTGAAAACTAACCAAAATGGCTGACTCAGTGGTTCAGAAAGGAAAAATTAAGATGTTATGATTATTTTACTTCAAGGACTGCACATCAGGGGTTTGTGACCCTGTGGCTTCTGATGAGAATGTTGGCATCTTGCAGGAATCATTGTGTGCAAGTATCTGTTCCAGGAGGTGTATTTCTACACTTTAGGCACTTGGCTGAGTTGGAATATTGCATAGCTTGAGTGCACCCACACTCAGAGTCAATATCTTCACTCATTTGGAGAGCTTTTGTCAAATAATAGAATACCATCTGGTATTTGAGTCGTAGGGAGGGGTGTACAAGTTTAAGAGGACTGGAGGCTAAGGAAAGTGATAGAGGGACATGAAGAAAAATAAAACGAAAACAACAACAAAAAACCCTGATCATCTCTTCTCAAGTGGGGAAAAAAAGAATTGTAAGCAGATTCAAGATATCAGGTTGGAATTGGGTCCTAGGTTGATGGATTCTGCAGTCTCTGGCAGCCTGGATTGCTTGGATTGATGGACATACTCCTGAAGCCAAGTTCAAAGAGAGTGTGCCTATTTATCCTTTGTGATCTGCTGAATTGGATGAAACAAAAATATTCAGGGATTTTTTTTCTCTGTGGCAAGGGAGAATTCCTTGGCTGCAGGAATACTGTCTGTGAGTTGAGGAAACTTGGGTGTCAGGAAGAGGCAGGTTTAAATAGTCTGACTTTAGCCATAGGTTTGCCTTGTGGGCGATAAGATTTGCATATGGGAAAATTGCTAAGCTTTTGCACCCAGGTAGTGTTGTATTTCAACAAAATTTAAGAGTCTTCTAGTGTGGGTGGCATCACTTTTCACAACCCTGTTGCTGTTTTCTGGGCAGCTGTGGCTGCACCAGATAAGTAGCATTCCTGGTCCCTGCTCTATTACATGAAGGAATTCGGGGAGATGCCCCCAGCACACTCTCCTGGATGTGTAGGATGAATATGGGGGCTGGAGCAGAAATAGGTGCTGACTGTTACATACTTAAAATGAGGTAGAGAAAATTGCATTAACCAGAATTCCTCTGAAAGAGAGCCCTGAATATATTTGGATAAAGAAATACTTCAGCAAGTCATTTGGGGTGGAGGGTGAGACCCAAGAGCATATTCAAGTTTAAAAAGTGATTATTAAACTGCTCTGCATGAGCTAAGGAGAGGAATTTGTCACACTCATAAAAGGGAGAGGAAAGAAAAGAGAGTGAGGGGAAGTGGAGGTGGGAGGCGGCAAGAGAGAGACCAGCAAGAGGTAAAATCGTGTACTCTGTGTGAGGTGAGCCACTCTACATGGTCCTGCCCTCCCATTCTTAAATAAAGTGACAAAACTCACAAAATGCTGGGTGTGAATGGAGGTTTGTGGAACCCCCTGAAGGAGCTAAGGTTTGTGTCTGGCTGCTGTAGATGAAATAGAGGTAGCATACATGATTGCAAGCATCAGAGAGGAGGACCCCATAGGGATACTGGCCCTGGACAGTTGCAGAAACCACAGCAAGAACTTTGGACATTAATGGGTGGTGGAATTGGCTGTGAATCAAGTTTATCTTGTTATCCCAAAGGTCGGGGTGGGAGGCAGCTGAATTCCAGGTTATATGTGGATAACCTTGAAGCAACCAGAATATCTAAAGATGTCTGCTGCTTCTGTGTTTTCCATGAGAAATGTTATCTAAAGTATAATGAAATCTTATAGAATCGAATATAATGACTACTTATAGAAACCAAGATGTTATTTAAACAGAAAGCAAGTATAATTTCCTGTTTAGTGAGGCTGACCACCATCCAGGTAAACAGACAGCATCCAAGGCATTATGGGAGAAGCAATCCCATCCAGGCCCACTCCATCAGATGGAGAGTTTGTTTCTGGTATTTAGGGCAATTTCCAAGTAAAAGTAAATAACCCTATAGGATGTTGTAAATGATGCAGTCTCTGCAATGAAACAATGTTTTTTCCCCAAAATAAATAGTCTACTAACAACTAAATGTAATAATAATCTTGTTTGGATCTTGTTTCACATTATCAACTATATACATACATATATATATATTTTTTTTTTTTGAGAGGAGGGAAATTGGAATTGGGAATAAAACAAGCAAGAAATTGTTGTCAACTTTGATAGGCATGATGATGGCATCATGGTTATGTAAGAGAGTGTTTATAGTTTAAAAGATACATACTTAAATACCTTTATTTAAGAGATGCAGGGTAAGATGACACAATACCCAAGATTGGCTTTAAAACACTTCAGCAAGAGAGAGAGGAAAAGAAAAAGAGAGAGAAAATGGATTCAGCAAGAGGATCAAAGCCACGACAATTGTTGAATCTGGTGGATGAACATAAGGGGGTTTACTGTACCATTCTGTCTACTTTGTGCACATCTGGAATTTTCACTAACAAATTTAAAAAACAGCTCAAACAAAATAAAATTGGGCCCTCACAGTTTTCAGTGCCTTGAATATCCCAAGGGAGCTAACTTTCACCTCCTTTTACTCTTCCTTATATCTAAGGCTTAGGAGATGGTCAACATCTGTGTACCACAGATACATCACCTGTTTTCAAGTTAAAAAAAAAAAAATTTGGAAGGTGTTATGGGATGAACTGTGTCCCTCCAAAATCCATATGTTGCAGTCTCAACCCCCAGCACCTCAGAATGTGACTATATTCGGAGATACTGTCTTTAAAGAGGTAATTAAGATAAAATGAGGTCACATGGCTGGAGGCTAATTCATGTGACTGTATTTGAATACAGGGTCTTCAGAAAGGTGATTAAGTTAAACCGAGGCTATTAAGATGGGACCTAATCCAATACTTAAACCGAGGCTATTAAGATGGGCCCTAATCCAATATGACTGGTGTCCTTTTAAGGAGGAGAGATGCCAGGGCACACGTACACAGAGGGATGACTGTATGAAGAGGGAGCAAGAGGATGGCCATCTGCCAGCCAAAGAAAGAGGCCTCAGAGGAAACAAAACCAACCCTGCCGGCGCCTTGGTCTTGGACTTCCAGCCTCCAGAACTGTGAAAAAATACATTCCTGTTGGTTAAGCCACCAGTCTATGGTATTTTTTTATGGCAGCCCTTGTGAACTAGTTCTGAAGGGAATTGAACTGATAACGGATTTGCCTCAGTGGAGCTGCCTGAATGAATTCCAGGCTATTCTCTCTTCTCCCAAAAAGCAACTCACTCCCCAGTAGGATTCCATTTTCTTTTCTCCCTTCCTTTCTTTGCTCCTGCTACAATCTCCTTCACATTGCCCGCATTCTGGTTCTGGTGCTGTTACATCTGCCAAAATACCAGGAAAAACACCACCTCCTGATTCGAGCTTTTGAAACTTCTGAGCCTACTCTGGTTTTTCAGTCCACATCCTGATCTTTCCTTGTCTTCTTTGGACACAAATAATAAACCCTTGAAAAGGATAAAAAATTTTAGAGAAACATTGTCCTAATACTTAAAGTATTTATTATATCTTAAAGGAAGGCTCTTATTTCTGGTTCAGAGATTCAATGTGGCAGTTATAATTATGTTCTGGATACAACATTGTTAAAAATTTGGATTTTCAAGCTAAAAATGATTTTTAAGTATATAATTACCTATTAATTCCCCTGAAATTGTGATTTGCCATTTTTTTTGGTCATAACTCATCTGAAAAAAAACTATTTTTAAAGAGAAACTCTGAACTAACACATGGGTGCCTGGGTCTTGGCATCGCTAACTCTGTAACACATGGCGATTTCAGCAGGAACAATAAACTGAAGTCATAACAATGGATAATATTTTGATATAATGGAAAATGATCATTAACTTTTCTCAACAGGAAGGAAATGAATTTTCCTCACTGTACACGAGAAAAGCAGCTATAAGAAACTTTCAAAGGTTGTTCTACCCAAACAGAATGGGTTTAAGAACCGTCATAACAATAGCCTTATAGCATCTGGTGTCAGCAAACTAAACAAATGGTGCTTCTGAGGAAAGAATGTGGCTCAGTGTCTCTCAGAAATATATGTAAATGAACTTGAAATTTTAGAGGATGATTAATCCTACCCAGTAAAGTACCTTTCCCACGGGTCTTTCTCAGATCTCAGGTAAATCATTCTTTTTATCACATTTGTCCACCCCACCCACTCAAAGTGAATATCCTATTAAACCTCCATAAACCTGTTTCAAATTAAAATGGTGCATGGTAATATTAAAGTGTGCATTTATCAAACATTCTGTGTAAGTCATAAGAAATTCAAAATATTTTTATAAGACACCTGTGACTGTGGTATAAGTTGCTTTTTAGAAGTAATGAATCTTCAAAATTCTCTTTGATACAATTTTGATTTTGTCCTGGTACTTCCTGCCACTGTCCTTCATTGATTCTTTCCTTGGCCCACTTCTGGTCATCTCTATTTCTTTTTCATTTTTCTGTCTTTATATTCCTCAGCTTCACCAATACAAACAACTGTCTAGAATTGATACATCCCAGGATTCTCATCCAAACATTTACATCCAAGTCAAACCAAAAGAGAACAGAGACCAGATTCATTAATTCAGGGATCCATCATCAGTTAAGTAACTAAAAAGAAACCAGACCAATTTTTAACCCATTGGGACAAAGTGAGCAGTTTCTTTGATTTTTCTTTTTTTCAGTTCAGCGTATTTGGAGATCATGGACACGCAGCCACACTGTTCTGAGGGTCACCACATAGACCTCACGCTGTTTGTTTTATGGGTCTATAAGCTGGTGCATATTTCACGGTCATTCACTACTATAGAAATAGAAATATGCTACCTGTGCTCCTCCCCCACCATTGTACAAGAGCCTGATTACCTGATGTGGATCAAATCACCACCCACTCCCAACATAACTACTGCAAGTGCTGTAGTCTCATGTGGCTGAGCATAAGCCCCTGAGCCGGTGTATGCTCCTTTCCTGAACTGTCAGCCCCCTACAGTGGTTATTATTACAACAGCCCTTGCTGAACCTTGTTTGTAGCTGGCAGGACTGTCTGCAACTTGCATCATTAATAAAAACTTCTTCACACCTCTACAGGTTGTCATCACAGATCAACATTTTCCCATCTACTTTACTCTTCTCCCCTCGGAAAGAAATTTCTTCTGGACACACTCGTACTCTAAGTCCTTGTGAAGCTTTGGCAAACTCTGCAATGGGCCCCCACCTTTCCTCTCCCCAGCCCTTTCCCTCCTGGGGCAGAAAGGACAGAGAAAGCAGGAGGTGGACTCCCCCAGCCACATTCCTGCACTCCTGCCAGCCTGGCTGGTGGTAGCGGTGCTTGGCTTCCCTCCAGCCTAGGGTACTCACTGCCTGGCAATAGAGCAATTTTTGAGGGGCACAGGGTTTTGTGACCAAGAGACAAAAACAAAATTAATCACAACCTTACAAATGGCAAAAAAGACAAACTGACAGAAATAAACAAACAAATAAAACCCTGGGTTTTTAAAAATGGAAGTCTGGCTTCAGTCTTGAACATTAGGATTCTGATGAATTATGTATGAAATGACATAGTTCATGGAATAGATTTAATATGCCATATTCTTCTTTCCCCTTACCCACCACTTCCCCTCCCCCATTCCAACAAGACCTTGGGCTTTATGATGAAAGGTGAAATTGGGTTGGAGTTGGAGGGAACTGAGAAAGAACAGAGAAGCCAATTAAAATCAAAATAAAAATGTCTTCTTATCCTTTCCTCCTCACTTCACTTGACAGTTATCTCACACATATGAAATAGGACTTCGCTTGACCCTTCTCTAACTAACAAGGCCATCATGAGACACCAAAACTTATTTTTTTCTCTATTTGAAGCCTTAATTTTTTTCATTAGTATATTAAATACAGAGAGGTCCTGAGATACAGAAAATGCCAGAAAGCAGGCTGAGCAGCCGATGGGTCATGAAGTAAAGGGAGGGACTGAAATAATTAACTCCAAGAAGACAGAGACCATGTTCTTGAAATAATCAGTAAAAGGGACCGTCTCCCAAGCCCAGTGTAGATACTTAGTAATAAGAACAGCAAGAAGGACAAACCTAACATGTTGGCTGGTGATGTTCATTCATGCCTCACTTCCGTTCGCAGAACTCCCTGGCAGGCATCCACAGTACCATATGCTTTGGGGAAGTGGGAATGCTGATTGTTGTCGTTATGGGGAATTGAGTCTCATTGCTTCATGAGATTCCGGGTGGCAGAAATGTTCTGAGAAAGAACGTGTCCCAGTAGGTGTGCCATGGGAACCCTAGCACAGGATAGAACTTCATAGAGGACCTCCTCTAAATTCTCAATTATAAAGGTGAGGAAATGGAGGTCCAGAGAGGCAAAAATGGAGGTTCAGGGAGCTTGCCCAGCAGTCGAAATAACAATGTCGAGCTTAGCAGGAGTGATGGAATTAGGATCTGGAACTCCCGATTCTCACACTCTTTAGGCTGACTCACCACTTTCAAGCTTCAGGCTCCAGGCTCCATACTGTGGCTTTTTTTATTTTTTAAATATATTTTAGGGTTACAAGTGCAGGTTTCTTTGATGCATATATTGTGTCATGAAGTCTGGCCTTTTAGTGTATTCATCTCCTGAATAGTGAAGATTGTATCCAATAGGTCATTTTTCAACCCTCACCCCCCTCCTACCGCCCCACCTCTTGGAGTCTCCAATGTCTATTATTCCACTCTGCATATCCATGTATACTTATCGTTTAGCTCCCACTTATAAGTGAGAACATGCAGTATTTGGCTTTCTGTTTCTGTGTTATTTCCTTGAAGATAATGGCTTCAGTTCCATCCATGTTGCTGCGGAAGACATAATTTCATTCTTTGTTTTTAATGGCTGAGTAGTATTCCATGATGTATATATACCACACGTTCTTTATCCAGTCTTCTATTGATGGACATTTAGGTTGATTCCATACCTTTGCTATTGTAAATAAAACTGCAATAAATATGCGAGTGCAGGTATCTTTTTGATATAATGATTTCTTTTCCTTTGGGTACATACCCAGTAGTGAAGTTGCTGAATTGAAGGGCAGTTAGTACTATTTTTAGTTCTTTGAGGACTATCCATACTGTTTTTCATAAAAGTTGTACTAATTTACTTTCCCACTAACAGTATATAAGCGTTCCCCTCTCTCCGTATCCTTGCCAACATCTGTTGTTTTTAGACGTTTTAATAATAGCCATTCTGACTGGTATGAGATGGTATCTTATTGTGGTTTTGATTTGCATTTCTCTGATAATTAGTGATGCTGAGCACATACTACCTGTGTCTAGTCAGCCATCTTCATCCCTCCCCCATCCTGTGACTTTAATGGCAACCCTGTAGATGCTGATTCTGGTGTCTCCAATATTTTTAGTCCTTGAGATATCTAGAATCTTTTTGCTCTCTTAATATCAAACAAATAAAACACAAAGGAAGAAAAAGTATAAAGAAAAGAATGTGAACTTTGGAGTCAAAATAAATTGCAGCTCTTCGTAGACAATAGTTTAAACTCTTTGAACCCCAGTTTTCTATTCTGTAAACTGGGAATAATCACTATCATAATCATAACGTGTATAGATGCATGTTTATAGCAGCATAATTCGCAATTGCAAAAATACGGAACCAGCCCAAATGCCCATCAATCAAAGAGTGGATAAAGAAAATGTGGTATATAAATGTATATACCATGGAATACTACTCAGTCACGAAACGGAATGAAATAATGGCATTTGCAGCAACCTTGATGGAATTGGAGACTATTATTCTAAATGAAGTAACTCAGAAATGGAAAACCAAACATCATGTGCTCTCACTTATAAGTGGGAGCTACACTATGAGGATGCAAAGGTACAAGAATGATACGATGGACTTTGGAGGACTTGGGGAAATGGTGGGAGGGGGTGAGGGATAAAAGACTACACATTGGGTACAATGTACGTTGCTCAAGCGATGGGTGCACCAAAATCTCAGAAATCACCTCTAAAGAACTTATTCATGTAATCAAACACCACCTGTTCCCCAAAAGCCTATTGAAATAAAAAAAATTAGAAAGAAAAGAAAAATAATGTGTGTAGAGCACTAAGCATACCAGATAACTAATGGTAACTGAGCAGGAAATCTCAGAGCAAACCCTGTACCTGAGAGGCTGAGTCAGTGGGACAGAGACCTGAGTCCTCCTCTCACAAGAAAGAGCCCTGTATCACTGAGGTCCCTTCAACTGCTATCACACCCTGAGCACTTAACATTCTCAGACTGAAGGCACTTCTGTGTGAACACATGTATTGGAACCATAACGTAATGAGATGATTTACCAAAAAACACCCCAGAGAATCTGTCTCTGAAGTGGCATCTACAGAGAAAGAAAGTGACTTTGTAACATTAAATTGATGTACAGAGTCCTGGAAAAATAAAAAGAGAGAAATAAGCCTGAGACTAACAAAAAATTAAAAGAAAAAAATGTTTGGGGAAGAACTGTTCTTGAAGCCAAAAGAGAGAGATTCAAGTCCTGACTTTTCTCTAACTGCTGTGTGAGTTGGGAAAGTCACCTACCTTCTCTGAATCTGTTTCCTCAACTATTAAATAAAAATAAAATAATATGCCTTATGGGTTTGCTGAGATAATTAGCATACAGAAAATGTTTTTAAAGAAGCAAAATGTGTAAGTTTGTCCATTTGAATTATGTAACAAGGATATTATAAACAGCTTTTCAGAATTGCTTGTATTTCAGAATTGTCTTTTTAAAGAACATTTCTGGCATAATGAAGTAGGAATGAAAAAGAAATGTGTCTTCTGGTTATGAAGTCTGAGGCTCAGTTTAGTTTTCTCTAACTCTGGACCACCTGACTTGCAACTGCCTCATTCCTGAGACTCAGCCCAGACACGAGTACAGTGGGAAGAATATGGAGGCAAGGCCAGTTTGAGTGACAATCACTGGAGTTTCTACTAGGTCCACATCTCTACCTTCCTCCACTCACCCCTACCCTGAGGTACAGTAAAGATCTGGCACCTTCACAGCCTGCAGAGAATAGCAAAGGAAGGTTTTGAGGGAAAACAAGAAAGTTTTCTGAAAATACGACAGTTCCTTTTGAACGTGGAAAGCAGATGATCTTTGTTTTGAGTTATGCTTCCCATCTTAGAATGGGATCCCATAAAGGTAGGCAGCCTTGTTGCCCCTGCCTCTGAGAGAAGCAAGCCCAGATGTGCACACATACACAAGTGCACATGTGTGTACATGCACACCCACATACACAGCCCACAGGTTTTCCTTCCTTTTCTAAGCATTTGCATTCTGAGCTCTTCCTGCTCAGACTCCTGAAGCCAGTGAAGACGTGAGCTCTGCTTCCATGGACAGCATCCCTTAAGGGTAATTTTCGTTTTGGACCTGGTCTAATCAAGACAGCCACCTCACCAGTATAATACTCATCTCTTTATTAGAATTATCTGAAGTTGCACCCTTGATGATCCAATCACCCAGAGACTCAAAGGCAGGAGAAAAAGGAAAGTAATTAAAATACATAAGGCTGAAGAGGCAATTAGTGGCATACATCATGATCAATAGAATGACAATTAAAAAACAAGCTTCCCACTGCACCTGAGGCTAGCACAAGGAGTCTCTGTCAGTTTGGGGCAGGCAAAAATTCCTTTGGGCAAGTTTTGCCAAGACCTGCCAGGTTATCACTCCTCACAGAAGGAATTTAGGAACTTACAGCAAGGCACTGCATTTTTTCTCTACTGTTGTGTGGATACCTTGGGCAAGAGATCATCTGAAAGGGGTGATTCTCAACCCTTTCTCTCCGAAACACATGCAAACATGGTGTTCACAAGCCTGGTGCACTCCCAAGGAAATATGCAGGTTTGATTTTTAAAGTGAAGAGTTTGGGAGGAATTAATTTCTGTAATAATTGATAGCTGCCAAAGATTAATGGTACATCACCAATGGCTGTTCCCTACTGTCTCAGGCCAGCTGGACAGGCTGCAGCCCAAACCACCACTCCTTAGGATGCTGGCACCTGCACCACTCAAGAAGGGATATTCTAAGGCAAGTGAGAAAGAGAAGAGTTCCATTGGGACAATCTTGAATCTGTCCAACTTGTAAAAAAAAATAAAGTTTATCTCTTAAAAATGTACTTAAGATAGTAGAAACAAATTCCTTGCCATGGACCTCACAACTGGTTGAAATCCCACTGTGTGACACACTGTGGAAATTAAAAACGACTTTTCCCCAAGGAGTGCCTTAGGGGCTTCTTAGACCACACTCAACCCTTTTAGTCATTCTTGCAAGGAAAATGAACACCTGGCCTGAGGGTGGAGCCCAGGACCGTCAGCCCTACAGCCATTAACGCTGAATGTTGACCATGAGCAGAGCCATGTGCTGGCTAAGGTGGAGGGAGAGGTACAAATGGAAACAAAAGGCCTTATTCTTGTCTTTCAAGTGCTGATACTCTATAGGGATGGGCAAGACAAACACACATGAAAGACCAAAAGACCATTCTCAGCTTGGGTAAGGACTACCCCCAATTCTGCCTCAATTTATATGGTATTTCTATATCCCTAGAACTTAGCAGAATCTCCAGCACTGCAGCAGATTCCCAGCCTATGCTTGTTACATAAAAACTAAACATAAATAGCATAGTATACACAGGGTCTGTGAGACAAAACAAAGTAGTCAATTAGATGACTGCTGGTAGCTTGAATGAGGTTAATTTGGCAGTAGACTAATGGGAGAGAATAGGGGACAGCATTCTTTAATGGAAAAAAAAAAGCTTATGGGCAGACACATATGAATTCGGAAGGGAGGATGACATGAAGATGGGGCTCAAAGAAGTGGCCCCTGGCTTAGAGTAGGGGGATCTCCAAATTGATGTGGGTCGTATTTCTGGAAACCATGTGAGAAGGCAGATGGCCTTCCAGCCAATTCCTATCCGAGTGCTTCCTACTCCCTTAGACCATGTGTGTATTGGCCAAAGGGAAGGAAGTGAAGTAGAGGTCTGTAGGGCAAAGCTGAGTGCATGGGATGTTTTGACCTTTGATGGGGCAGGAAAGATGCTGCCCTGACATGAGAACTGGGAGTGGTTAGAGGAGGCTTGGTGGAGAAGGGAAGGTCTGCGATGGCCTTTGGGAACACCTGCTCTGGGAGAGTGGTTGCCATCTGCAGGAGCAGTTGAATTCCCGGATGGCTTTTGTACACCTGGTCTGACCCTAATGCATCCCTTTAGGGCCCTGAAGCAGAAATAAACAGGAAAGTATTAAGAAATATGCGTATTCAGAAAAAGTAAAAGCAGAGGTTTACCTTGGGGAAATGCCGCACAGTGTTGCACAATGCCAATGCCTCCACTGCCCCCCAGAAGTTCACATGGTCTGAAGCCCTTATCTTTATGTTGGGCTTACTCTCCTCCCAGGCAAGGGTCTGGGTTTGGGTGGGTGGGCCTCCTAGCTGCCAGACTTGCTTTTGTGCTGTGAGCTCACCAGAAACTGACCAGAGAATCTAGTGGAAATCAACAGGTCCCAGAGGAGGGCCTGATAACAGCATAAAGATGCACTTTCTACAATTTAAATGAGACTCTTTTCTCAGCCAGCTCACACTCATGAATCCTGCAAAAATTTCTTTCTGATCATAAGATGCCTGAACCTGTGACTAAAAGAAAATGGGTCAAATCCCATACTAACAAATCTCAGGGGATGTTCCTATTATTTGGTAGTCCTTCATGTTGCTTACATTGGGTATTTGCTTGAAGGAAGTAGGGCTTGGATGACATCTGGTTCCACAGACTTTTGGAGGCAATTTGATGCAATTTGTTGGTAATAGGATTTGCTCTGTACTAAATCTGAATGTCTGTGTTATTTCAATGGATTTAATGAAGTTTTGTTTGTTTTTAAGATATACAATGTATCATTTCTCATCCTGTCTTCTGTGGACTCCAGGTGGCAGTGATCAGGCAGGCTAATAATAACAGTATGCTTTATAAGGAGGCATTATTTTGTCAAAGAGTTCAAATACAATCTCATTAATATCTTACCTTGGGGAAAGCTGGAGAGAGAGGAGATGGGTTGTTCTTAAAACACACACACACACACACACACACACACACACGTGAAAGCAGCTGTGATATAAGGACAACCTCACCAATACTGCCTGTGATGGTTAGTCCCCAAAGATGGTCCCCTCAATGATTTGTGCTTCACATTAATCATGCTTTATGTACTCGCTTTTTCTTGATTCTGCCAGGTTCTGTGACTTGTGGTTGACCAGTGAAATGGGGCAGAAGTGACATTGTATGACTTCTAAAGCTTGTACATAAGAAGTCCTTGTAACACTCACTTTTGGGACACTACCCTAGGAACCCAGCCACCACATGGTGAAAAGCCCAGCCCATGCAGAGATGACATACCCAGGTGCTCCAGTCAACAGCCCCAGGTGACAGCCAGCATCAATTGGCAGCCTTGTGAATGAGTCATTTTGGACTTTCAGCCCAACTGAACCTTCAGATGACTCCAACCCCAGCCACCATCTGCCCACAACAGGGTGAGACAGCCTGAGTGAATACTGCTCAGCTGAGCCATGGAACTGTCAGACATATTAATACAGTAAGTCTCTAAGCTCTGAGATGGTTTATTAGATCGCCATAGATAACCAAACCACCACTCTCAACATTTGAGTGGATGCTGCTCTAGAAAGCATAGTCTAGCCTCCTTGGAACAACTGTTGCAGACAGGAATCTCTAAACAAGGTTTCCTTGGTGCCTTTTGGAGAGGTCTTCTGTGCTGTTTCTCCTAGCCCTGGACTTCCTTACTCACTTGCTTCAGAAAAGGCGAATCTCCTGTCTATGGGAAGGCAGCATGGTGGTGGTCGGGAGTTAGTGAAAGTAAAGTGGGAAATAAGAGGCAACTTTCTCAGGTAAATCCCTAATGGGCCTCATTTTCGGCTAATGTTTACAAACTCAAATGCCCACAAGGGCTAGACAGGCAAGGTGATAGCATGGTGACGGCATGAGGCACTCGAGAGTAGTGAAGACTGTGTTGAATTAGTGAGCATAAGACTGTCTACAAGGGGCAGCTGCTATGGACCCAGGTGGCCATTGTGGCCACTATTGCCAGGTCTTCTAATTTTTGAAGTGAGGTTAGAAATCTATTTTTTTAATATAAAATTTTGGCAACAAATTTTATATGTTTTAAAACACCATGTTAATACAACATACTTGGAGGTCAGGGGCTGCTATTTGGTTGCCGCTACCATAAAGGGTAGGATGAAATCCAAGCCACTCTCACCTCAGCACCTAACCCCTTCCAAGGAGAATAATCATACTCTCATCTGTGTAGTGTGTTGTGATTTACAAAGTGCATTCATGTCCATACTTGAATTGAACTTCTCAATAAGGAGAAATAGGTGAGCCAGGCATCTTTTTGAAGTCCCTCACTTAAGAAAACAGGCTCAGGGAGTGAGCCTGCCTGAGTGGGCACTGCTGAGGCAGAGGAACACAGCTCACACCATTTCTACTCTATCTGGACAGAGGGATGGGGTTGGGGGCAGTTGAGCCCTGAGAATGTATTGAAACTGTGATAGTGAAAGCAATTCTAGGCAGCTAAGAGACAGAGACGAGGAGAGCTGAACAAGATGAGAAGCTGCTTTAAGAACCATCTGAAGTCCCCTGGATCTTATGTTCCATAGTCAGGATTGACAGCCTTGACTTTCTCCAGAAAAAAGAGATGAGTGCTGGTGTCTCCAAGCTTGGCTGAGGGCTGGGCTATGGCAGATGCCCCTCCTTGTTGTGTGTGATCACTGAATCTGAATAGCTGTGACCTCAGGTTTAAGGTTCTTGAGGGAACCTGGAGAGATAAAGGAACCTGAATCCATTCCCTTCCACAGGCAGAGCAAGGGACTCCATTCTGGCTCCTTGTGGCTCCCATCCCATCTTTCTCTGGGCTAAAGCAGGCTATGGGAGGCCTCTGAAGATCAACAGGTCCCTTATGGCCAACATGTGTGGGTGGATAGGAGGGAACAGGCTTCTTCATCCCAACAAAATATCTAAGACTGAACCCAGAATATTCTGAATCCTAGATTTCTGAAGAGGACAAGGAGGCCACTCTGGGGCTGGACTCTGACCTTCCAGTTTCCAAACCTTTGGAGAGGACTTTTTCCCGGTCCCTGCTGCCCCACCACACAGTGTGTCCTTCAAAGTCCAGCCCGTTACCTTATCTCTCGTGGGTCCCTGTTGGACACAATGCTACGAACAACAAACAACAAGGAAAAGTAGCACAGAAAATGCCACATATGTAGAAATAGAGACTTCAAATTATTGTGTTTTATTCTCCCATTCCCAACCAACATTCCTTTCCCGGAGAGTACAAGGAGCACATATACCCTCTCCTGCCTCAGCCTCCTCCCCACTCACCTACTGTCCAGGCTTCCCTGCCATCTTCCTTCATGAGCTGCAGTGAGCTGGCTTTGATGCAAACAGCAAATATATGAGAAAATACCTTTTGTTTTTTAAAAATTTTACTTTAAGTTCTGGGATACATGAACAGAACATGCAGGTTTGTTATATAGGTATACATGTGCCATGGTGATTTGCTGCTCCTATAAACCCATCATCTAGGTTTTAAGCCCCACATGCATTAGGTATATGTCCTAATGCCCTCCCTCCCCTTGCCCCCCACCACCCGACAGGCCCTGGTGTGTGATGTTCTCCTCCCTGTGTCCTGTGTTCTCATTGTTCAACTCCCACTTATGAGTGAGAACATGTGGTGTTTGGTTTTCTGCTCCTTTGTTAGTTTGCTGAGAATGATGACTTCCAGTTTCATCCATGTCCCTGCAAAGGACATGAACTCATTCTCTTTTATGGCCGCATAGTATTCATGGTGTATATGTGCCACATTTTCTTTATGCAGTCTATCATTGATGGGCATTTGGGTTGGTTCCAAGTCTTTGCTATTGTGAATAGTGCTGCAATAAACATACGTGTGCATATGTCTTTATAGTAGAATGATTTATAATCCTTTGGATATATACCCAGTAATGGGATTGCTGGGTCAAATGGTATTTCTGGTTCTAGATCCTTAAGGAATTGCCACACTGTCTCCCATAGTGGTTGAACTAATCTACACTCCCACCAACAGTGTAAAATCATTCCTATTTCTCCACATCCTCTCCAGCATCTGTTGTTTCCTGACTTTTTAATAATTGCCATTCTAGCTGGTGTGAGATGGTATCTCATTGTGGTTTTGATTTGCATTTCTCTAATGACCAGTGATGATGAACTTTTTTTCATATGTCTGTTGGCTGCATAAATGTCCTCTTTTGAGAAGTGGCATTCATATCCTTCACCCACTTTTTGATGGGGTTTTTTTTCTTGTAAATTTGTTTAAGTTCCTCACAGATTCTGGATATTAGACCTTTGTCAGATGGGAAAATTGCAAAAATTTTCTCCCATTGTCTAGGTTGCCTGTTCACTCTGATGGTAGTTTCTTTTGTTGTGCAGAAGCTCTTTAGTTTAGTCAGATCCCATTTATCAATTTTGGTTTTTGTTGCAATTGCTTTTGGCATTTTTGTCATGAAGTCGTTGCCCATGCCTATGTCCTGAATGGGATTGCCTAGGTTTTCTTCTAGGGTTTTTGTGATTTTGGGTTTTACATTTAAGTCTTTATTTTTTGTATAAGGTATAAGTAAGGGGTCCAGTTTCTATTTTCTGCATATGCCTAGCCAGTGGAAAACACCTTTTCTAAGAGGGGTTCAGGTTGCCTGGCCATGCCTGGGGCTTAGCACATCCAGCCACCTTACACATAGACCAGTGGGGGTCACAAAGCCATGGCTCCAGTACTCTGTTGGTTTGTCATTCTGCCCTTGGCCTCCAGGACCAAAGACAAAAGCTGATCACTCTCACCTGGCTATTGGATATGACTTGCTCCCAATAGCACTCTCAGGAAGAGAAACTCACATTTAGGATGACAATGGGCCAACATGGCCACCTCATCCCCTTATTTAATCAGACTATCAGCCTGTGAGTTGGCCATTGCTGTACCTGGTCAGTTAGTTAGAGGCTGTGTAGATTGTTCAGGATTGTACAGATTTATAAGTGGCCCAGTAAATATATGAACCCAGGTGAGTCTGCACCCAAAACTATTCGCTTTCCCCAAATTCAGGCCTAGATATCGGTGCTACTCTTTCTACAGCCAGTGCTACGAAGGGCAACAGTGCAAGCCGTGAACTGCCTAGCTCTGGAGAGCACTGTTGTGGTGGTCTGTGCCAATAGCCCTCCCTAGAGCTGTGCAGTGCACAATCTGCACACCACAGGTGGCAGCCCTACCCCCGGCTGCAGCAAAAAGAAATTTCAGCCAAACAAAAAATTCTTTTTGGGGATCCCTGAGACAAAGTGTTTAATCAGCTACCTCAAACTTGGTCTTCTATGAAACATCACACTATTTTTTTTGGTTTAGCAGAAATTTCAGTTTTCAAGTTGTTGTTACTTATTAATTGATGTATGTATCTCATCTGCACCCAAGGAGTTTATGACCATCAACTTACAACACCTACCTTGGAACCAGAAGGAGCCAAGCTTTGCCTTCTGGGAATTGAACTTGCATTGTGAGAGTCTGCTCAGCTGAATTGGGGGCTAAGGAGTCATTGCCACAAGCAAAGAAAAACAAACAAACAAACAAACAAAATAGAAAACAAAAAGCAATCTAGATAGTCATAGTTCAGCTCCTTCCAGTGCACCTGACCAGAAGCTGGCAAGAAGAGCCAGGAGTCCGACACATCCTGCAGGCTAGCCTAGGGAAGAAGAGCTGTTAGTTCCCCAGGATGAACTCCTGGAGGAAAGTTTGTAATCAGAAAAGAGGGGCTCTGGCATCAGACACGGGAAGGGCAGCAATGAAAATGTGTGAGGAGGTATCATATCTGAAAAGAGAGTGTGATGTGCCAGACAGGATTTTTAATATTCAGGTTGAAACGGGTTTTAGATATGACTTGGCATCATTGACGATAATCCACTTGAATTCAATTTGCCATAAAAAGATGCCACTTTTGCTTTTTACATAGACACATGAGAAAATGCTATGCTTGTCTTGCTGAGTGCCTTGACTACACTCCTGTGGCCAGAACACACTCCACAGGGAAGGACCCATGGGTCTGGCTATGGTAGCTGTGTCAGCTGTGGCTCTGTCCTAATCCGTGAGGCTCCAGTCCCTACACTTAGTTCTGTTATTTTCCTTGGAAGATGCTTCTGAGGGTTCACTGCCTCACAGGGATAAAATGATATCCAAACTATGATCATAAATTGTTCCTTACTTCATTTCACTTTCTCCTGGCACCTGCCAGGCCACCAAGATAAAGAGAGCTTCTCCAACGCAGCCTGTTATCACGAACCCAGAAAGGCAATCTACGTTCAGTTCACCTAACTGCTCTGGATTTCCTGTTTCTAAATACACAGTATTAATTTGTACATAGGACATGTTGCCTCCAAATAATCGACAAATGTCCTTTCTCAGCATAGCCAATGGGATCAGATGAACAACTGGAATGTCAGCCATTCTGTGCCTGTATTCCATGGAGATTAAGAAAAAATTGCAGATCTAGAAACAATATGTGCAAGGGTGGTCTCCTGGCAATTTGCAGCCAATTACAAGTGTACATTGCTTTGCACAATGGATGTGCTACTGAAAAGGTTATATGCAAATCAAATTTTTGTAAATTGAATTATATTTAACACGCACCAAGGGAACTGGCTATTTTAGGGACACCAAAGTTGAATTCATTTTGTGGAGCAGGGAACCCTTTGTAAAGCAAATTACCATCCTCCAATTCATATATTCTTTGATAAGGTCAGGTTTTATTATTTGGGATTTTTTTGAACTAAAGCATACCTACAGTGTTAAAATGGTAATAATAAGATATTCAGGGCCTTCAGCAAATTCTAGAAGTAAGAGAAGGAGAGATGAAAACTAACTGAATTTCCTTTTAAAGAAAGGAATGAACTGGAAAAAAGAGGAGATGTTCCAGCATCAATTGGCTGGAACGCCCATAGTGCTATTCTTATTTCTGTTTTGAACCCAGCTGACTCACCTCAGCCATGGCTCTCTGTGTCTGTGTTACATTATTCCATTTTGGAATTGCAGCCTTCTAGACTGGTAAAGTTATGAAAATGACAACCAGCCTCACTAGGGCCTTGTTAACCCTTCAGTACTCTTATCACAGGGCCTGGGGCCCATCAGCTTTTTAAGGGCCCATGCAACTGTCTGAGACCTGAAAGAACACAAAGAAAAACTGCAAATCAAAATTAATAAATGTTTAATTAAAGATCTATGAAATGTAACACTGTGTCAACTTCATTAATTGTTAAGTTTGTTATTCATAAAATTTTGCTTACCCAAGAATTTGAAAGGAAGAAACAAAACTATCACTCTTCATAGCTGCTATAATGGTCCACATAAAAAATCCAAGGGAATCTATGCACAAACTGTATTGGTCAATAGAGCCTGGATTATACTGAGGTAACAAACCCTGAAATGTCAGTGACTTAACAAAATAGTAGCTTATTTCCTTCTCATGCAGTTTGTTGAGGTTCTGAGCCATGTGGTGATTCATCAATTCAAACTCTGCCACCTAAACACTAGGCGTTTATGTTTGTATAAGCAGAAGAGAGAGACCAAAAAATAATGCGAGAGCTTTTCATTGCCTTAGCCCAGAAGTAACAGCATCACTTTCGCTCTCATTTCATTGGCTGTAACTGGTCACGTGTTCCCTGGCTGCAGGGTACCTGGGAGGTATAGTATTTTCTATGTCCGGGGAGACCTGGTGATGTCTACCATGTATGCTATTAAAATTGAGTAGAGCTCAGTAAGATCAATATACCCAAACCAAAAGCATTCCTGTATACCTGTAACAAACAATTAGAACATGTAAATTTAAATAAATACCAATTTAAAATGCAACAAATGCCATTAGGCACCTAGGAACAAATCTGACAAAAGATATGCCAGATTTTTGTAGAGATTATCGTAAAACTTTATTGATAGACGGAAAAGATGTCAGTCCCCTCCAAATCAATTTGTAGATTAAGTGGCAATTTTGATTGAAACACAAATAGGGTTTTTAATGGTGGTTTGTAAGCTGATACTAAAAATTTATATGGAATACTAAATAAGACAATTTTACAGAAGGGAAAGAAAGGCTATGGGTGGCTGGCAGTGTGGTTGTATTCTCACAGGCAGAAATAAGCAGAAAAATATTACAAAACAGAAATAGGCCCTTGTATACATGTGAACCTGGTATTTGACAAGAGTGGCATTATGAATCAGTGAAGGCAGGGGCTAACTGGGTGTTGGGTAATTGGATATGAAAAAAATGATTATGGATTGTAAATATTTATAAATATTTGATGTAAATAAATTTCAAAACACAAAAATATACAAGTTTCTTCTACTTTTTTTACAGCAAAAATGATATTTTTAGTGTGCAATGTGGGCATATTTTAATACGCATGATATGATATCGGATGGGCCTTTAAGAATAAGAAGGGTTTATCAAAGTAATAAATCCTATTTCTGTAATTGAATTTTCTCTGTTTGATCCCCCACTAAATATCATGAGGTCATTGTTTTTATACTTCCAGGAATGATCTTGGGGAATCAACAGCTCTCCAGACAGCCCTCTTCATCTTGTCTTTGGTATGGAGCAAGATGGAGCAGTAGGGGATGTATAGTGAGAGGTATATTACAAGCTGCACACCTGCCCCTGTTTGTGCAGATTTGGTGACTCCATGGGCTAGGGCCTGTTGAAGACTATTGACATGAAGGGCAGCAGAACTTTCTGAAAGGAAACCACTTTAAGGAAGAGAAAGTCAAGGACTCCAGATTGATCAAAAGACTAAATCATGGGGAAAAGGAGGGAGTGATTGTGAATCTCTTACTGTGCATTGCTCAGGTCGACTTTCTTTTTTAATGGATTATTCCAGAACAAAACTGAGTCTTCCTTGCCAGTTTCCTATAATTCACCACCACCAGCACTTCAGCCCTATCTACTGAGCAGCTTCTTCCTGCTCCAAGGGGTCACACTATCTAACCCCATCACACTTTCAGAGTTGCTCTTGTCCCCTACTTACCCCCGCCACCAATCGATGGCCATCCACCAGAAGGCCAGTGCAGGTGGCCAGATTGTTCTTCTTTCCCAGAAGATTGGAGAGAACCACAGACAGAGGCTTTCTCTGGAAGATAGGAGAACCCAGGAAAAAAGGAGAGGATTCTAGAATATCCAACTGGGGAAATTCACAGAACATTTCACTTTCCTCCTTTTTACTTAGAGCTGTCCTGTCTGCTCCAACAGCACACAGATGCAGGCTGTGTGAAGAGCCCAGTTGCCCTCCATGACCATGGCATAACTGTGTATCCAGCTTCGTGGGGCACGGGGCACCACTCTCATAGGAACTAAGCAACCTGCCTAGCAACATTCTCACAGGAGGTATTTTCTGATCTTTATCTGGGAATATCAGAATACAGTCTTAGCCTTTTCAGCAATGGTGTAAGAAAGCAATAGTCCCACACGTGAGTCAAGTGAGTTTTGGGGGGTGGGGGAGGTATTTGGAGTGGAGACAGCTCACTAACTTATACAGGGTTTCCCAGGGTGATGCTTTGAAGGCCAACATTCTTCTGTATCGATGAGGTATAACAACAAAATATTGTGAATGATTTTTGTCATTGTCATGACCTTATAAGATGGCAACCATAGAATTAGACAAAACAATAAGAGGTTTAATTACAAGTTGTTTAAATACCTCTCTGACTTGTGGCTCTAGCATAAAGAAATAGAAAAAAATACTATAGAATGAAGTAATAAAGAGCAAAGTTGAATCCAAGCAGGTAGTCAAGCAATATGCAGGAATCAGAAATTTTAAATCAGACTCAAATATTAAGTAATGATATAATTCAAACATTTCAAAAGTATTGACATAGCAACTATAAACTTGGGATGGATTTTACATGTCCTCATCAGTCATAGACACAAATCCAGCTGGCATTCTTGCCTATGGCCTCTGTAATCACTAAAAATCCCAATTTAGCTAAAAATGCAGCCCAAAAAATGGCTCATGAAGGTTACTGAAAAAATTTTGGAATAACATAATTTTTTCTTAGTGAATATGCATCTTTAAACCCCAGGAAGATTTAGAAGTAAGTACATATGTATAGATATTAAGAAAATAAATTTTCTAATATTAATATTTGGGTATTTAGGAGAAATATATGCATATTTAGTATTTTTGGAACTTGTAATTATGAACAGAATTTAGCTTATTAGAATAATAAGTCAGCATTACAAATCCAATTTAAAATGAGTAGACTCATAATTTTAAGCTGAAACCTTTTCAGAAAAATGTGTATACTAGTCAAAGGATATATTTTAAAAGAAAATGAATATATTAAATTTATATGCTCAGTTTAAAAGGCTTAGAAGATTTATTCATTAATTTGTAGATCAGATCAAAAATTAGTCAAAGTCTCCCTAAAATTTACTAAATTTTGTAATAAAAATATTATTTGTAAGTTGGGTTTGAAAGGCAAATATTTTTAAAAGGAATAACTTAATAAACTAAGTATTAATTTTCAAACAAAAATAACTCCCTGAATAATCTTTCCTGAGCTCCCAAAGTTGCATCAAAGGCACAAAAAACTCTTATTAATCTTTAAAAAAAATAAATTAAAACTTTCACATGAAATAAGTACTATCCTTTAAAATAGTCCCCTCAGAGGTCACACACGTAAGTAATGCTTTTAATGCTCAAAACCCTCTTCAGACTCAGCTTTGAGATTACTTTCCCAGCCAGTTTAAATTCTTTTTCTCTTTGTCAAACCCATTCAAGTGTCTTATAGTTGGATGATAAAATTATCTACCACCAAACTTAACATGCCATCACACCTAGGTACCTGCAGTTTAACATGGTCAACCCAAAAGAATGAATATCAGATGTGGTGGAAGAGTGTTTCTTCTCCAAAGGTACTCTTGGGACCTCTCCAATCATACCTCTTAGGCAACTGACTTCTCTCTCTTCTGGAAGAGTCAAGAGAAGCATTTCTAGCTGGAACTCAATTTATGCACATATTAGAACTGAAACTAAAAATTACCAAAGGTTTGGACTGAAGGGGTTGATCCAGGGGCGCTCACAGCAGTGAGGATGTACGAGGGATGATGGTTGGGCTTGGGAGGTTCTCAAATGTTGATGCTGTGGGAGCGCTGTTCAAAGCCACTGCAAGAAGCAAAAGCAGGTAGTGCTTGCTGCTGGACAGGGACAAGCAGAGATGTCTGCAGAGGCAGTAACAAAATGACCCCAAAGACATCCTGACTCAGAGCACCAAATCCATTAGGAGGTAAAAGAAAATAACCTTCTAGGTGTGTTTGGCCATACATTCCTTTTGGTTTAAGCAGCATAAAACCCAGGAGATATGAGTAAAATATGGGGAATGGGGAGGTGGAGAGAAGAGGCAGATTACAGGGGAAAAATTTGCAAAAGAGAAATCCATAAACTTGTCTTAGGCCCTGAACCACCTCTACATAATTTAGGCACAAAGGAGCCACTCTTGTCTTTTTTTGTGAAATAGAAAACTCCATACAAGCTGTGTTTCCTCAGGGGCCTAAACACTAGTAAATCACTAGCTATATAGGACCTCCCATCTTTATTTAATTAGTCAAAAAGTGGGTTATGGAATGGAGATTGCTTCACCTTCAATAAATAAAACAAAAAAGTATTAAAAATTATAGATTCACACTTTTTTTCTCCCCATGAAATCAATGACAATGAATAAAGTGACACTTTAGTATTTGTTATGAAGTTGATTGCTTTTAATTCATGTCCGGTAATCCTAAAAACAAATTCCACCAACCTTTGTGGGAAATATCAGACAAATTCTCACCATGAATATAAAGAAGCATTTTCACAAAGAGCTCTGTGTACTTTGCACAACCACTGTAGGCTACCTTCCAAGCAGGACAGTGCTGACATGCCCCACCTGCTGTTTATTCTCCTCCCACACGAGTCTATATCAACAGCAATGACCTGAGAAGATTAGACAAGCCTCAGGGACACTTCAGAGCCATTCATTTGTTCATTAATTCACTCATTCCCTCAAATCAAGTCTTCATTAAACACTTAATATGCACAAGACACGATGCTAGGCTCAGGATGTCATCTATTCACAAGTCTGCAAAGTTTTGCATTTTTTTCTCTGTTTGAAGTACCATCAAGGACACAACACCTCTCTGGGGGGACTGTTCTACTCAGCATTGGAAATTGCAGTGTGGCTCCACAGGCAAAGTAGATTACTAGTGATTAATAAAAATTACTAGAGTCTAAGGGGGTTCTAAGTTCTCATTTATTCCAGAATGACCCTGGGATCTCAATTTGAATATACAGATAATGGGAGACATGTTTTCTCTCTTAGGAGTAATAATGCCAAATTTCTAACAAAAATGATGACTAAATGTGAGCCAGGGGAAGCAGTATGATGTGGAGGTTGCTGAGGAGCCCTGGGTTCACAGGCTGGCTCCAGACTTGAGCTATATATGCAGGAAAATCATTCAGCTTCTCTGTGCCTCAATTTGCACATCCTTAAACCAGGGATAACAATGCTGTCCTCGAAGGTTATTGTGATGATCAAGTAAGATACCATGAAAGAAGTGCTCGGCATAATGTCTGGCACATGGTAGGACCCAGATAGCACTGAATTAACAAACAAATGAATACAAGAGCAGCCTGTGTAGAAACCGAGTAATAAAGAACTCCAAATGTGAAAACACAGGGTGTCTTTTTCTTCTTATACTTGCTCTTTTTTCTCTCTGGCTTGTGCAAAGTTGGGCCGGGAGGGCCATGGGGGAAGATCCAGTGCTAGGATGGTGGTTAATGGTGGCTTTTCTGGATTAATGTGGACATATGGGATGAAGTGGAAGTGTTCTCTGAATTGCTCACTCAAATAGGACAGTCCTAAGTCTACAGAAATTCTAGAATTTCAAATATTCTTCCTCACGGAGCCTTGTAATTACACTGAAGCAATTGCCCCACGTTTTAGTTTGGAAACTGTGGTTGCTGTTCACTTGGATCTCTTCTGGAAACCAGGACCCTAGGATATCTTCTAGTCACTCAGTGAATTTGTCTAATCACATTATCACCTTACTCTCCCCACTGCCTTGTGTATCTTCCCACTCTAGGAAGTGATGCAGGGGTGGGGTGGGGTGGGGCATTACATCGTGTGCTCAGGCTCAGCCCTAGACAAAGAGCTTGGAGACATAACACCAGCTGTCTCTGAGGAACTTTCTCTCCAGCCTCTCCTCCCTCCCACATCACAATTTCACCTGCTCTGCTCCCAGATATTTTGGGAGATGCCATAGAAGATCTTTTGCATATCTGTAAAAACTTCAAAAGTCAAAGTCATTTTTAAAATGATTTCAAGCTAATTACTTAATGCATTTTAGCTGCAGTTTACTGATCTATATAAAATGGGGCATAACACCTTTTACATTAGATGATGAAACAAGATAATGTAGGGAAAACATCAGTCACAAACTACTTGCTAAAGAAATGTTCATTTTGATTCCTACAGTATCTCACACAACCTTCTGATCCTCAGTTCACTGTGCGGAATGAATCAACAGCCATGTGTTTCACCAGCATAAGGCAAGCTGGAAAGAGATAGTGTCACAATGAGTGAAACAGGAGAGCATCTACAGCCTTGGACATGGCCTGCGGGACTGCCACTGTGGGTAGGTTCCTATAGGGGGCATGTTTCCACCTCCATGGAGAGGATCCCCTGTGGGTCAGCAGGTTGAGCCATTTCCTGCTGCCAGTGTCCCTTGGGCACTGCCCTCTCCAGCTGACTGTCCCCATAGGAGGTTGGGCATGGACTCTGACCACGGCCATCTACTTCCCAACCCTCGACATGTCCCCAGCCTCAGGGACAGGATACACAGAGTCAAGACCTACAGAGTAAACCTAATAAGAGTCTAGACTTTCTCAAGCAACACATGAAAAATTTGAGCAATCAGAGACACCCAAGCCTGCAAGCCTGTACTGTAGCCCGTAAATTAGGGTGCCAAGATGCAGGAAACCAGAGTCAAATTCCAAAACCTTGTGCTCCTTGGCTCAGGGGCAGGAGGATGCTTGCCAGGAAGTGTGCATCCCATTTCCCAAGCTGTTTTGTCCTGAGCTGCATTTTATGCCCATTAAGTGGACAGACCGTGTTCCCACCAATTCCCCATGCAGATGAGGACTTTGGAGTTATTAAGAAAAGAAGCTCAATTGTCCCCCCCTGGCTTATCATTACTAACCAGGCAAAGGAAAGCTTCAGCCCACCATTGATTTAGATTAGCCCCTTCGTTTCAATATTATTAATTACCCAAGTTAGCATACAGCATGTCAACATCAAAACCCAACTTTTTTTTAAATTAACTGTTTCCTTTGCAGCTCTCTGGCCATACCTGTTTTCTTTCGTGCCTCCAGAACCCACACAGAAATGCCTTACAGATATGGTTTCAACTGTCATCAAGCGAAGTTATTAGACTGGGGACCAACACAGGTCACTTCTTTCATGAGAGGCCACCAGGCTAATCTTTTGAGGTGACATTTCCATAATAACTTAACATTTGCCAAAGTTCTCCATTGCATTCTGTGCAAAGCAAACAGAAGGGTTAATTTAGTTCTCTAATCTCTTGTTATAAGCCTAATTATTTTACATGTCTTCATTTCATTAATGAATTGCTGCTTTTTACATGCAGCTCCTTCCCCATTGCTTTTGTTTAAACCTCCTGGTGGGAAGGGATAGATTAATTTTGTTGTGCCTTAATGAAACTGTATGCTACATTAGATTTAACCATTTGGCATGCACTGCCAACATCACCATTATGCATAATGAATTATTTTTTGTGGCTCCCAAACTACTGTAGACCTTCAGTGTTCTCCTTCAGATATTGTGACAATGCAACTGGCAGGCACACAACAGCACACTCAGTCATTGTGCCTGGTGTCTAAGGAAACTGCCTTGTGGCTTTTTCCTTTCTGTCACCTGCATGGGAGTGTCTAGATTTCTGCTTGCCATGGGGAGCCCGGATATCCAGTTGATTTCCAGCAAGTATCTCAAGTGAAACCAGCAAATTGGTATTGAGTTTTGAAGACAAAGCACTGTGGTAGGCACCTTAAGGCAGGCCAAAATGTTGTTTGGTCTTTGTCTTCACAGGAATCATTCATTGCTCCTCCTCCGTCTGCAGGCCATCTGGGGTTGGGCAGGTCTAAACCAGGCTTGGCTCTGCTTTAGGCTGCAATGGACGGGGCAGCTCTGGTCCTCGTGTCCCCATTTCCCTCCTTCTTCTCATAGTGATTGTAAAAGCTTAGGAGGGCAGGTGGAAAAGCACATGCAAGGCCTTGTAAGTTCTAGGCTGGGAACTGACATACTTTTACCTATTTATTATTGGCCAAAGCAAGTCACACGGACACGTCCAAAGTCAAGAGGCTGAGAAGTCTTCTCCCCCATGAAGAGGCCAGGCAAGGATGTAGTTGCAGGAACTGACAAATAATTGAGCCCAACAATTCAATTGTTTATGTTTCTAAAGGTTGGCTGGGTTCTGTGTTGTAGCCATCTCCAAATTTTCAAAGCTGAAGCCATTTAATCTCACAATGAAGGTTGATCCCAACCTAGACTTGGGAACCCATCTCATCCCTAGGCAGGGGATCATCCGAAAGATCTCAAGCTAAAACTCTATGGCTCATCACTGAGTTAATCCTGATCCAATTAGTCTGGAACCAAGTCCTGTCTGAGTCATAGCTGCTCTGTTAACTGCATTTCGTGCTCCTGAACTTGGCTTTCCCAGATATCTGCTGCCAGATCTGCCCTAACATGCTGGTTAACGAGTCATCTCCTTGGATTCCTAAGTTGCTCTGTTGTCGGACCTTTTCTGAATTGACTTTGTAAACATTTGATCTGAAAATCACCACTACTTGTTCCTTACCTGGCTGCCCTTTGAGAACACAGCCACAGTCCCAGAAGGATCTCCAGATTCAGGACTGGCAATACTCACTGTTTTCCCTGCTACTAGAATTTGGCTTTTCTGTATCCTGGGAGTTTTCCTGAACCTACAGTCCTGGCCTCCCTCACTACTCCGAGGTCTGGCTCTCAGACTGAAAATCCAGCCAGCAGTGGGGGCCAGTCAATATCAAAGGCAAAGCAGAGAATGTTGCATTCCCTTAGCTCAAAGAAAAGTGGGCATCGTGAACCAGGGCAGGCTGGGGCAATTTGCTTGAAGGCAAAAAAGATGAGGCACCAAAGGGGAGAGAGATATGCAATAAAATGGTAGCTCATTTGAAACTGTGTTATCATCCAGGTTAAGGGGCAAATGTGGTCACTAAGACAACGAGCTACAAATTCTACCTTGTGGTGCTGGGAAGAGTCTTGAGGACATGTGTGCTGGTTCTTCAGCATCACTGTGGACATTTTCCAGGGTGAGAGGCTGCTGTGCTGTCCCATGGACAGCATGGCTGTCTCCTGACTCAGGGCATTTATTTGACCTTGCTCCTCCCTCTACTGAAAACAGTTCCCCCTGAGATTTTCATGGCTGGTTCCCTCACCTCTTTCAGATCCGTATTCAAATATCACCTCTGTAGAGATGCCTTTCCTGAATTCCTTACTTGCTACTGCAACTCACCAGCCATAGTTCAATAAGCTGTCATTGTTCCCTGCTTCATTTCTCATCCAGGGAACTCACAACCATCCTACACACTGTGCATTTTACCTTTTGTTTTGTTGATTGTCTGACTCCCTTTACTGGAATAGATGCTTCATAATTGTCTGTTTTGGTTTATCTGTCTCTTTGCCCTTAGAACATATAACAGGTGCTCAATAAATATTTGCTGGATGAAAGAAGTAAGGAAGGAAGGACAGATGGAGAGACAGGCTGGCCAGGGTGGCTGGGGACAGGGACAGGCAGAGAGATAAAGGCCTGATGTTTAGATGCATGGAGATGCACAAAGTCACATACAGGAATCCAACGAGGTCAGCCTGGGAGCTCAGAGGCACTGCTGGCCTTCGACATCCTCCTCTCTGCTGGCTTCTCATCCTCAGCCAATTAAGCATGCTCAAGTTTCTCCAATTCTTGATCCAGAGTTGTCCTTAGGTTCTCTCCTCCTCCCCACCTCATCTGAGCCTCTTGAAAGCATTGCCTGAGTCCTTTGTTTCCACTTGCTCACCTCCCACACACTTTAAATCAGGCCCCAGCCCAGGTCTATCTGCTATAGGTCTCCCTGCAGGGACCTCAAGCTTGACAGTTCCAAACCAAACTGAATATTTTCTCTGCCCTCATTTAGTGACCATCCCCCTCACTCCAACCCCTGCATTCACAGGCTTGGTTGATGACACAGCATCTGTTTGGATTCCGAGCTAGAATGCTGAGCATCCTCTTTTACCTCCCAAAGATTTCTTGACTTCACCTACTTGTTTCACTCTTTCCACGACTGCTGCTCATATCCTCATCATATCTTAATGGGCAACATGGTTCTAACCAGCTCCCTGCTTCACATCCTCATCAGCCTTGTCCACCTGCACTTCCCCTCACCTCTGGGACAAGGTCCAAACTCATTAACATGGCATAGAAAGCCCAGTGTATTCTGATTGCCCATCTCCAGCATCATCTCTCTTTCCTGTTCTCATGCTGGATTATCCCTGGGCCTTTGCACAAGCAGCCCCTCTGCCAGGGGGGCCTTCCCTACTCTCATTTATCCTTTCAGATTCAGCTTGTGTCATTATAATGTTGTCCATATTGCAAAGTACATGTTCTGATGTATATTCACTTTTTAAAAGCTTTATCTTCAATCTGATCAATAATGTCTAGGAAAAAATGGACTTGAAATTTTTTCCTGATATAATAAATGCATAGTTGTTAAAATGAAAGTATTTATTTATACCCCCACAAAAAAGACCACATTGTATACTGCCACAATTACCCCCACCTTTTTGAACCAGTGAACCAGGCCATCTGGCTGTTTAAAATCACCGAGCTGGAGAGGGCTAGAGATTCTGTCTTTGGCAAAATCACTGCTTAAGTGGCTTGATATATATGTGGTTAACAGTTATTGAGCACTTCCTACTTTAAACACCCTGTTTTACACACCTTAAATGTATTCACCCATTTAATTCTCATAATAACTATGAAATGGGACGAAAATCATCTCTATCTTACAGAAAATAATATTGAGACTCAAAGAGGTTCATTAACTTGCCCAGTTTACATAGCTACTAAGAGGCGGACCCAGTATTCAAACTCAACCATTTGACTAGATTCTATGCCCTTACCCTATTAATATAATATCATCTCTATGAGGTTTTGCTTCTCTAATATCCTACAGGTGAGACTGTCCTCAGCTCCCAGACTTTGTGGCAGTGGAGCCTGTTCTTGTTGTGGGAAGGAAGGACGGTTGGTTGGAAGGCTGGTAGCCTACCCAGAAAAGGTGGCCTTCCTCTTGGAAATCAGCAACTTGGCTTTCTGTGATTCTCTAGACTTGGTTGAAGAAGTTCTTTGTGGCAGGAGCCAAGTTTGTCTCATTTTGACGGAATCTCCAGCTGTTGACTTTTTCTGCTATCCTGTGCATTTTTTCATCTCCAGAGATATCCTGAACTTTCCAGCTCTAAGCAAGGAAGCTTGGAACCAAATCACCCAATTTCTTCCTAAAACTCACAAGCCCAATCCCAGTTGAACATAGCAGAGGCATGTACTATAGAAGGACTTCAAGGTCAAGTGCTAAGGTTCCTGCTTCATGGTATCTACACTTTACTTGCCCTTATCTTTAAAACAAAACAAAGTCCTAGCTTGAATCATCTCTGCACCTGATTGTCTGGGAGTTTTATGGTACCTGTGCATATTAATTAAACAGCTCATGCCTGTCACATGCCTGTCACGTTTGCTGGGAACCTGTTTGTCACAGCTTTTGAAATGACACAGCCCAGATGCTATCGACCAGCTCAGTGTCTCTCAGAGAAACCCATGCTCAACTATATCCCTGTGGGTAATAAACAGGATGGATGCCCCATCCCCTGATAAAATATTATCTGCAAATGTGTAACTGAAAAGGAATTACCACCAGTATTCTTTTAATTGGAAATATCTTTCTTCCTCCTAAGCAGATTCGTGCAAGTTCTTTCCTGCAGAAGCCATCTATAGAAAAGGAACATGTGTGTGACATTCAGCCTGTTTAATCTGTCCCTGTAATCAGCTTCCCCAAGCCTGAATGCTGAGTCTATAGAAGTTGCAAGACCAGGCTGCTTTTCTGCTCATTCCTGCTTTAGATTTGCTTGGCCTACCCAGACCATTCTTCCTAACCTTAGCAATGGGACTCCTTGAAAAGCCAGCATTTTCCACCCCGAGTGAGATCTTCCATCAAAATCAGACGCCCTAGATAAATAGAGCTTAGGCGAAGCAGCTTTTCTGATCCCATTATTGATAAGCTCTTAGAGCTCATCAATGAAAATTAGAACTTGTTAATCCTGTACATTTCCCCCCTTGATTTTTAATTACAGAAGAAAGAAGTAATAGATAACTTCTGGGGCTGCAGAGACACTGAGGCTGTCAAGAGAAAATTAAATTTACAGTCAGAGAGTTTTGTTTTCTCAAGTGTCCTTGTAAAATGCAAAAGAGGCTCCTGGCATCACCAAGGCAATTCAACTGGTTTCCTAAACTGGCAGGGTTTTCCTCGAAGAAGCCCTCCTTCGTTTGCCAAGAGAGTGTATTAATGACAAGGACTGGACCTAAAGGGAACTCATTCAGAAGAAAACTGCATTAAAAGAACATTAAGGGCGATGTTTTAAAGTCTGATTTAAACTCATGAAAGCAAGGAGATTTATTGTCGAAGCCAAATCGCCGCTCTGACGCACCCTGCCTGGTAATGCATTCTGATTGGAGCACAGGGGATTGAATCTGTACAAAAACATCGCTCACTGTGGCCCAGGAGCTCCAGCTGGGGGAGATGGGAGATAGCTATAGGGGGATATGAGCTGGGGACAGGCACATTTCTCAAAGCAGATGGACTAACATCCCACAGGGACCAACTCACCAGGGAAGCAGGAGAAGGGCACTGCCAGCTGAGGTCAGCTTTAACATTAGCAGACAGCTTAGCAGCCTTTGAGCTTCCCAGCATAGGCCTGGGGCTTCTGGGGAGATACTCCCTGGGAAACTGGAGGCTCAGCAGGAGGTCCCAACCCCTCTCCTCTAAATCCCCAGTCCCTCCTGCAAATCTTCTATTTGGTAACCCCTCCTGCAAGCACACCAACTCCACAACAAAGTAGCCACTCCTCCTACTCCAACCGACCGCTCTATCTCACTTGACCGTACTCTGTTAGAGTAATACAGTGCAGGTCTCTACCTGTGCTGCAGCCCTGGACTCCAGCCAAAAAGCCAGCTGCTTGCCATCTTGCAAGTCAGGATCTGATTTCTAGATTAGAGATGTTAGTACCAGTGTTGGCAAGGCACAATGGAGTCACTCTGGAAAAATCAAAGAATGCAGCTTCAAGCGTTTAGTCCAGATCTGCTCCCCTCCTAGTGCAGCAGCATTGCCAGGGTACCTGTCACCTCTTCCAATGCAGTTAATATAGTTCAGCCTGCCATAGCATCACATTCTATTCTGAGTAGCAGCAACCCCTGCAATATGGCTTAGTACTTTTTGTACCAGGCCTTGGAACTGATCCAATTTCATGCTTTTCTTGGTGTCCCAGTGCCTGGACAGATGTCCATTTCCTGGTGTCTCTGGGACTCTCTGAATCTTATGGATTCTTTATCACGTATGGATGTAGGGTTGTCTATTCAAATGGTTGAATTTGGACAGCCAAGGGACAGTAAGGATGTGCATACAGGGTAATCCCTCACCAGAAGCAGAGGCGCTGAGAGCATCACACGGAGGGAGACACAAGTCTTCGGTGAAAGTAAAACCAGGAGTTTGAGACCAGGAGAGCCCCCTGGAGTAAGGGTGCAAATGAGATCCATAGAACAGAGTGGGCAGGAGAATCAAAGGTCCAGGTGATTAAACAAGGGCTGTGCGTGTCTAGTTATTCATATATTGAGTGCTTCACAACATCACTGAGAAAGAAGCCATGTAAACAAATAAATATAGTAAGATTTGATACATAACATAATAGAAGAATGTGCAAATTATAAGCAGAAACAGCTGGGAAGAGGGTTGGGGAGGGATTTCCAGAGGAGGTGGCAGCTGAGTTGGATTTTGAAAGGGAAGTAAGTTTGCCAAAAGGGGAAAGGGGTAGGGAGTGGAGGTTGGATGAGTAAAGCTCAGAGCGTGGCCTGGGTGGGAATGTGGTCAGTTACTTTGGGCAGGTGGGGAGGGATTATGGAAGACGAGACTGGAAATGTAGTTGGAGTCATCATCACAAAGGTTCTCTGGGTGATGCTAAGAAATATGAACTCTCTTGTACAGTTAAAAGGAAACCATTGAATAATTTTACAATCAGTCTGAGGTAGCTGAAAACTCACAGCTGATCATATTGCTACCCTGCTTGGGTAAAAGGGATGAGCCTAGAAGTGGGGCCCTCATTAGTTTGGAGGGTTTGTGACTCTGATGAAGACTATAGACTCCCTCCTCTCACAGAAAACTGCTCATATGCTCAAAATTTTGCATGTAATTTCATGGGTTTCACGGACTCCCTAAAGCCCATCCATAAACTTCAGTTTATAAGCCCTCACTCTAAAGATATTTGTGGGAAATAATTTGTTCTCTATGGAGAATTTTACAGTTCTTAGGAGAAGAGTGCTGTAGTATTTAAAGATGATGTGTCACCAGTGTCTGAGACTCACTTTCAAATGGTTTGCAACACATTTTTGAGAGAAAGAGAGAGTGTATGTGTATTAGGGGGAGAGAAAAAGGAAAGAGAAAGAGAAAGTAATTGAGGCAAAATGTTAACAATTGATGAATCCAGGGAAATAGTATATGGGTGTTCATCACAATTTCTTTTAACTTTTCTGTTCATTTGAAATTTTTAAAAATAAAAGGAAAGCAAAACAAAACCCTCACTCAAGGCAGAAGTAGCAGGAATGAATATAAAGTGATGAATTTTATTCATTTATATTCTTTTGCCATATACTGTCTGAAAACCTACTATAGTTGTTCAATATTTAGTTGGAACAATCAATAGGACTTAGTGCCTGACAAAAGGTGGATGGGGGAGATGATGGAGGAGGCGCAGTTAAGGAGCCCAAAGTGGCCAATGTAAACGATGGGGAGTTCAATTAACACAGAGACGAGAAGGCAGCAGGGTGGCAGGCCAGAGGAGTGGGGAATGAATTTGGTTCCACGAGCAGCATTTTGAAAGGAGTTTTTATGAATTGCAAAGGGTTCGAGGGAGATACCCAGAAGATAAGTGGAATGAAAGTGATGGCAGAGAGAAACAGTGTAGACTGCGGACAGAGAGCTATTTGGGAGGATGTGAGGGTTAGTGGTAAGATAAGTCTGGCCATTTTCTGCAGATGTCAAAAATAGTAGATGTGATTTATGTGGCTAAGAGGACTGTCCTTGGAGGACAGGTGACAGCTACAGAGAAAGATTTGAATGCAGGGTGTAGCAGGTGCTTTGTCCCCACTTCATTGATAGACAATTTCTGCGCCAGGCAAGAGTCAGGGATGAGTAACAGTCTCACCCTCAAGGAGCACCCAGTCCAGTCAGGGAGGAAAACATTCATAAGCTTAAGTAGTTTGGTGTTGGAGAAAAGTTTCATTGCTTGATACAGACCTTCAAATTTATATAAAATATATAACTGTCTATTCAGTATCATCTGTTCCATCTAGGCACTTAGGACTCCAAATAACAGCACATACAAAATTCAAATGGCTTATCTGTGGCAAATATAAATCCCAGCTGTCCAAATATAGCTGTCCCAGCTATTCCCCAAATTTCAAGGTCCCTCCCGCACCCCTCCTAACTCTGTAACACACATGTGCAGCTATAGAGGACTGGCCTTCTAGTGTTACGTTTGAACTCAGTCCTGAAAGAAAAGTAGGAGTTTTCCAAGAGGGAGGCAGAATATAAGCTAAATCATCTCAGTTACCCTCCTTTGTCCTCTTTCATGGAAATGGGTTTGAGAATTGAAGGAAACTCTATCAAATAGAATCCTAGTTTCTCCTAGACTGAGTCTGTACCAGGATTGTTTATTTACCTCCCTGGTTTAGGGGCTTTGTTACAGGTCAGGGGATGTAGGTGAAAGCCCAGGAATTCCCTTCTGGAGGTGTCTGAACTCAGCCACCTTCAAGATTTGGCAGAAGCCCCCCAAGTCTTATTGTGGTTTCAATTGTAAACTATGCCCCAAGAACAGTTTTAGCTGATTTCCTCATTTCCCAAAGGAAGATATGAAAATTGCTTCAAAACATTCTCTGTAGCAAGGCTATGTTGTTGTTGCTATTCTCTCCTCCTCAACATCTCCATGGCTGACATGCATTGAGTGCTTTCTCTGTGCCAGGCGTCTTGTGTCTTCTTTACATGCATCCTAATAACAGCCCTATTCATGCAGGGCAGGTGAACCCCAAAATTGGGGCTTAGCCCAGGAGGGTTCTTGGCTTTGTTCAGGAAATAATTCAACGGCGAGTTGGTGGTGTTAGACAGTAACTTTTATTGAAGCAGCAGTGCACGGCAGCAGCAGAGGTACAGCTCCATGCAGAGTAGGGCTACCCATTTGTTGTGTGCCCACAGGAGCAGCTCAGGGGAAGTTCTGTAGTCATATTTATACCCACTTTTAATTTCATGCAAACTAAGGGGTGAGTTATTCAGAGTTTTTTAGAAAAAGAATAATACTTCCGAGTCATTGCTGTAGAAAGGGGCAATAACTTCCTGGTGTTGCGATAGCCATGGCAAGCTGACATGGCACTGGCGGGCATGTCTTACAGAGAGGTGCTTACCCCTTTTTCCTGTTTCAGCTAGTCTTCAGTCTTGTCCAGGGTAAAGTCTCCCAGTTCCAGAGTTGAGGTAGGAGACCCTCCTACCTCACTATAAGGAAGATCCTATGATTACCTTCTTTTTCCAGTTAGGGAAACTGAAACTTAGAGCTCTTTAAGCAATTTGTCCAAGGTCACACCACCAGGATGTGGGAGACTAGGTGCCGGGATCCACATGGGATTGACTCTGGAACTCAAGTGCTTACAAGTCCACACAAGCCATAATGGCTTGTTTCTGAGGGCCTCAGTCTGAAAACAATAAACACTGACATAGTACTACTATGTTTCAGGCTTTGTTCTAAGAACTTCACATATATAAATTTCAGGAACTTCAAAACAACCCTATGGGGTAAATACTATTACTATCTACTTTTTAAGAAATAAACAAATTGAGGCACAGATTGGCTAAGTAACTGGCTTTAGGAAAGAATTTTAACTTAGGCAGTTGGTTTTTACTTATTATGCAATATCACTATGCTTAAAAGAAAATCATTAGGGTGGGCACAGTGGCTCACGCCTGTAATCCCAGCACTCTGGGAGGCCAAGGCAGGCGGATCACCTGAGGTCAGGAGTTCAAGACTAACCTGGCCAATGTGGCAAAACCCCACCTCACCTAAAACTACAAAAATTACCCAGGCGTGGTGGCACACGCCTGGAGTCCCAGCTACTCAGGAGGCTGAGACAGGAGAATCACTTGAGCCCGGGAGGTGGAGGTTGCAGTGAGCCGAGATTGAGTCACTGCACTGCAACCTGGGTGACAGAGTGAGACTCCGTCTCAAAAAACAAAACAAAACAAAACAGAAAGAAGCCTGGCCAACATGGTGAAACCCCGTCCCTACCAAAAAATTAGCCAGGTGTGGTGGGGGTCACCTGTGATCCCAGCTACTCGGGAGGCTGAGGCAGGAGAATCACCTGAACCTGGGAAGTGGAGGTTGCAGTGAGCCAAGATTGTGCCGCTGCACTCCAGCCTAGGCAACACAGTGAGACTCCGTCAAAAAGTAAAAAAAAAAAAAAAAAAAAAAAGAGAGAGAGAGTGAGAAGGAAGGAAGAAAGGAAGAAAGGAAGGAAGGAAGGAAGGATGGAGAAAGAAAAGAAAAAAGAAAAGAAAAGAAAGGCATTGACATACACAGGTATGACTTTCAAAGAAGGATCTTTTCAGGAATGAAACACACCTGGCATGGACTTAGGGCACCTCACCTGGCTATGTCCCCTACACTGAGCTCAACAGCAGAGAAAATCTGAATGATCATCATGGATGCATCCATTTGTAGGCGTCCTTGTTTCTGGAATCTCACCCACTGTGAGAGTGGATTTATGACTATTTCTTGAACTATAGGAAGGGCTTAATTTTCAAGTGTGAATAATGTACAATTCAGGAGAAACATATTCATACTGGGAAAATCCTGTAAGATAATAAGGTTTTTAAAAAATTAGCATAGCTACTCTCAAAGTTGGAAAAGAGAAAGTTTCTTGCTATTTGCATTTATAATAATTTGTCTCATCTGAAATGTAAACCATTTTGGTTTGGTACCCTCCTTTGCCCCCACCATTAGTGAAAAAGAGAATCACTGATTTGTATATAAAGAAAGGAAATAAGGGAGAGAGGGAAGAAAGATAGACAGGAGAAGGAAGTAAATGGAGAAAGGAAAATGAAGTAGTTTTTTTTCTGAGAGTGAACTATGACAGCAGGGAAATGGGAATATAACTCAGCACCTAATATTGTCTGCCCTTGTTGATTAAACAAACAATTCCCTTTTGTTAAGTGATTATTTTTACCTTTTAGAAAATGTTTGTTTTAAGATTTGCAATAAATGTAACCTTCCCTAAGTCTTAGAATGGTATGTCCTAGGGTGACCTTCAGAATTTGTTTGCAACCAATTTGACCAGGGCCCCAATCAAGTGAGAGCAGAATTCTCCCTGGTAAATAGAATTCAGGCAAACTCACAGGATTTTATTCTGGGATGTAATTAATCTAGAGTTTTAAAATAAGACCAATGGGAAAATAATATAGCAACATATCACTTCTCTCAGATCATTTTTTTTCTAGAATTTAAATATTCTAAAACATAGCCAAGAACCAACAAGGCTCAGCAAAAAGACCACTGAGCAGCTAAAAGTACACAGAAGAAAGTCTGTGTATCAAAGTTCACACACTTTGCTCATAGAAGAGTTTATAAGAGATAGCCTATGCCAGTGGTTTCGACTTTAAAACCACTCTTAATGTTTGCCTTGTTTTCATCAATCAGCAGACTGGAAACTGCAAATGGAAACTACAGGGGAAAGGATTACTACTGGAGATAGTACACAGTGATAACAGCAAAAAGAGGCAAGAAAACAAAAGAGTAGAAAAAAGCAACAACCACCACCAGACAGTAACTCTAAACACACAAAGATCTGGGGTCATTGGGTGCAGGGGCAGATAGCCCTGTACATCCCAATCAACCCCCCACAGGGCAGAGCATCATTACGATTACACATACTAATGACTGCACCACCAAGAAAAGATGAATTTGTGTTCTGGGTAGAAAAGAAAAATCAGACAAGGAGGAATGCAATGAACAGAAAAATTTTATATACGATTAAGTCATTTTCTTCTGCTATCACCACCGCCATCTACTATCAAACCGATTAAAATTAAAAACAACCACTCTAGGTAATCCCTAAAAGAATGGCTTGTTATGTATAAATGCCTCTCAGAGTACGAAATAGATAATGTTATTACTGTGTTTATCAGTATGTTCACATATAAACAAGAATAGATTGTTCCATAGAATAAAGGAAATGGTACATTCCATGAGAATGCTGATTTTCAGTGAATTAATAATCATAATGAGGGAGACAACTGTATTTTCCAAAATTCCAGGGAGGCTGAACAATCCAATCACTTAGGTCAAGCTGCTCTCCACCCTAGAAGCAGTTGAACAGGACGGTGAAAGACTGGGCTGCACTTTCCAGGGATGGGGCTGCCTGAGTCGTGAGTTGCATGTTGCAAGCTTCCACTTTTGGAAGACAGTAGGGTCTGGGGGCGGGGGTGGGGAGGCAAAATGACAGAAGTCAGTGAGGGACAAGACCCGAGTCTCTAATCAAGTTACCAGATTCACAATATTCTTGTGAGAGGTTGAGATTTTTTTAGGTGCAGAAAATGGTTAAGGACTTGAGGTCTATGTACTAGCTGGCTGGGCACTAAATTAACCTGAGACTCTTAGATTTAGAAGAATTAGAAGAAATCATTAGAAAATAAGGTTATGAATTTGCAGGAAATGTAAAAATAAGTGATGGGGCTTCAGAATTTGGGGCTTTGAACAAATTTACCTAAAGCTCTGAGGAAACCCAAGAGAAATCTGGATTTCTCTCTCTGTCTCTCCTATGTATGTTTGCATGTATATATTTATATTTTTTGATGACTAATAGTTATTGTGTACCTACTGAGTAATGTGTTATGCTGAGTGGTTTCACATTCATGATTTTATTTAATCCTTAAACCAACTTTTGTGAGGTAGGAATTATGACAATGAGGAAATTGATGCTCAGAGAGGTTAATTAACTCACCCAATGTAAAAGTCACACAGCCAAAAAAACAGCAGTTATTATAAAATATTCATCCTATGAAGCCCCAGGTGAATTTTCATGCACTCGGAAAAGCTGCTCTTATTTTTAAGCCTACGTTCCCTCAAACAGCCAGGGTGTCTGTCTTCTGGTTGTCAAGTTACCAAACCTTGACAACCATGAAGGAGAATTTTAATGTTCCAAGATTTCAATAGATCTGGAGTTTCTGTGGGAAATTGAAGATGCAGTTTCCATGCAGGACAAGGAGGACAGCCATATCTTGTAGATTTAAGGCATTTACCATGTATTTGTGTTAGGAGTCGTTTTCTTCTGCTATCACCACCGCCAGAGATAAAGAATGAATGATACCGAGTTCGCAGGGCTGATATCCATCTGCAGCGGTATGCATTCCAGCCTCATAGGAATAAATACAAGGATGTGCTGATAATTACGCCTTGATACACGACAGAGGATATAAAAATGCTTTCTCAATTTGTCTAGCGCACAGTGAATAATAATGTTGTCCATGTGTTTATAGGAGGCAGAGTACTTAAAGCTCTATTGTTATTTCCGCAGGAAAACAACTTTGAGAAAAGCATGTTTTCTGTGTTAACCTAGGAATGTATGTTTATCTGACAGTGCCTTGCTTGCCTTTTCTCTTCTAACCTGCATAAATTCCTTGAATTTAAATTCGACAGAGACACTCTACGTTCACTTTGAAATGAGAGAGCTGCACAGAATGTCAAACAGAGCCAGCATTTCCTGACTTCTGACCCAGCTCAGGGTGTTTTTTTTTTTCTTTACATGACTCAGACAGGCTCTTGGAGGCCTAGAGATAAAAGGCCCTATTAGAAGTGCAAAATATGACTATTATTACCTCCTTTAATAAGGCTTCTTGCCAATTTTTCAAATGACTAGAGTCTGTTTGCTAATTATTACTCCACAGTTTCTGCATTCATTTTCTTTCCCTGAAGGAGCCTGATTCCAATGAAGATGAAGGAAAGTGCTAAAAAGTGTGTTTACTGCCATCTATGGGATGCAGCTGGGCTACCAGGGCAGTGGAGTTCCTTCCCATGTAACACACGGGAAACTGCAGTTCCAAAGCCACGCAGAAAAGCTCATGCATTGCAAGCACTCCACGTGAAAATACCATTGGAAAATCATTTGCTTAAAGTTTTCCAGAAATAAAAGTTCATATTGCTACTCCATAATGAGGGAGCAAATTTTCCTGTATTTAAGGCAATTATGTTTATATTTATAGTAACATGTCAGCCCATGGGCTCTACTCACAACTAGCCTATGATTAACCTCAAATGTTCTAGCAGGAATACTAGAAGTAAAAATTCATTGTCTAGACCACTCTGAATATTCTGAAGAAGGTCAAGGACAGAAAATAAAGGCTCCTGAGTGACCAAATAGATGTGTAAAGTATATGTGCTGTGGTCTATGAATTTGACTCATGAATCAGTCAAATTTCCAGTCTATTATAGCAAATTTTATTGTTTTAGTATCAGAAACTCTTAGTATCAAAGGCATCAAATTACAAGAAGAAGGCAGAGCCTTTGAAAGACAAACACTTAAGAGAACCAAGAAAGGATGGTGTATATCCTAAACCCTGGGGAGAGAAAAGGGAACTATGAAAAAAGAGATACAAAATCTCAAAGGAGCAAAGCAGTTTGGACAGTTGTGGTGTAATGTAGCAATCTATGTTCACATTAATGACTCAATTCTCAAATAATGGTTAAATTTTTTAGGTTTACCAAGTCATTAGTATGAAAGGACCAAAGGATACATAGTGCACAGAAAGAGAAATATACATGGCCCTTAATATCTGAAAAGATGCTCATAAACCTCACTCATATTAAGAGAGCTGCAAATTAAAAGTAAATGAGATAAAGACAAATTACATACTGGGAGAAAATATTTGCAAAACCAAGATAAAGGACTTGTATTCAAAATATGCAAATAATTCTTAAAACTAAACAATGAGAAAATTAACAACATAATTAAAAGGTAGGCAAAAGATCTGAAGACACCTCACCAAAGTAGATGGCAAGCAAGCATATGAAAAGGTGCTCAGTGTCATTAGAAAAATGTAAATTAAAATGTGCAGCGATAACAATGAGATATCACTGCACATCTATCAGGAGGGCTAAAATCCAACATGTTGACAGCACTAAATGCTGACAAGAATGTGAAGCAACAGGAACTCTCATTCAGTGCTGTTGGGAATTCAAAATGGTATAGCCACCTTGGAAAACAGTTTGGCAGTTTCTCACAAAGCTAAACATAGCCTTACCATACAATCCAGCAAACATGCTCCTAGATTTTTATCCAAATGAGTTGAAAACATATGTCCACATAAAAAACTGCACATGAATGTTTATAACAGCTTTATTCATAATTGCCCCAAATTGGAAGCAACCAAGATGTGCTTTAAAAGGTTAATGGATAAACCAACTGTGGTACATCCACGCAGTGGAATATTATTCAACACTAAAAAGGAATGAGCTGTTAAGCCATGTAAAGGCATGGAGGAAACTTAAATGTATGTTACTAAGTGAAAGAAGCCAGTTTGAAAAGGCTCTATCCTGTATGATTCTAACTATACAACATCTTGGAAAAGGCAAAACAATGGAGACAGTAAAAAGATCAGTGGCTGCCAGGGGTTCTAGAGGAGAGTGCAAAGGAGGAATGAAAAGGTGGAGCACAGGGGACTTTCAGAACAGTGAAGATATTCTGTATGCTACTATAATGATAGAGACATGTTATTATACTTGTCCAAACCCATAGAATGTATAATACCAACAGTGAACCCTACTGTAGTTAAAATAACATATCAACATTGGTTTATCAATTGTAACAAATGTACCACACTAAAGAAAATGGAGGATGGACAAAAAGTTACAAGAAAAATGAAAATGGCAAGAAAGCAAGCAAGCAAGTTTTACAATCCTCATGTCAGACCAAGTAAAATTCAAACCAAAGCATATTAGAAGCACAGAGAAGGACAGTTTATAAAAGCCACATTCCACAATAAAAAAATGTTTAAAAAAATTAAATGCAGTAGTATCCTCTACTCACTGATTAACAATTTTAAAGAAAATTTGGTTGTATATTGTGTTGATGACAGTGCGGGGAAACAAGTCGTCTCATACAGTGATGGCAAGAGAAAGAAATTGATGCAAACTATGAAAGGTGGTGTGGTAATAGTTATCACAATGACAAAGACACATAACCCTTCTTGGAGACAGTGATTCTCTTCTGGAAATTTAACCTACAAACATATTCGAATGTGTGCAAAATGGAGTAAATACAGAGATTAAAACTGTAGCATTTTTTTATAATAGCAAAATATTGAAAATAACTAGATGCCCATCAGTAGGAGATTGCTTAATTAAATAATGCTGCATCCATACAATGGACCAGATGTTGCCTTTATATAGAATGAGGCGGCTTTTTGTGTATTGATGAAAAATGATGATCTGTACATAAGTCCTCAAAAACAAGGTGTAGTAGAGCACCATGGCATGTCACCTTTGGGCTTGTATACATATAGACTATCACAGGAAGGATATGCCTGTAGCCTGGTAATGGTGACGCCAGTAGCCTCTGTTAGGGATGGGGAAGTGAGGGCCGTAGTGCTGGGATAGGGAGAAGACTTAATGATCACTCTCTACCCTTTTGTTTCTATCCTGGAAAAAAATGCTAAAAAATAATTTTAAAATAAAGAAGGCAAGAGGGTGTATAATAAACTTTGGGATGTTTCCATTTACTCTTTTAAAAATGTTGATCTTTAAAATATTGGTTAGCTCTAGTTATCCGGACAATTTAATTATGTGGAACACCTCATTTCCTGACAACGCTGAATGAATAAGGCATTACTCTGGTTTGCTGACTTATGCACAATTACAGAGTTAACATTATCATCATAGCACAAAAGAGATTGGAATTTAGAACAAAGGATGGGGATACTTTTCAACAAAGACATTAAAGCAGAAGGAGAGCGGAGAAAATGGAGAGTCTGTAATTCTCACACTGACGGAGGGATGGAGGCAGAATGAACAAAATCTATGAGCCTTGGTGAAGTGCCGTGCTTCAGCGTCTCACAGGCAAGGCTCTGTCCGCACAACAGCACAGCTGGCTGCTGCCTTCCTGGGAAGCAGCCCTGACAAGGAGAAGAGGTGCTTTGGAGGGATTGTAAAGAAGGCAGGGAGCCTGAATCCTGGCATTAGCTGCCGGCACGCACAGGACTCAGGCATGTAAGCATGCCTACCATACACTAACGCAAGTGCCAAGCAACTGCCTTGACAGAATAGAGCAGAAGTTGACCATCAGGCTGACAGAGATTGCAAAATTATTCCTCCAGCATGTTTTTAAAATACAGATGTTTTATATAGCAATTCTTGTTTTTAGCTTTGTTTAAAAAATTGGAAAATCTAACAATATGAGGCCTACTTTCCTCACATGTTAAAAACACACTGGAGCAGAGGAGTGACTGTCTCCCTTTACATGGAACACCAGCTCAGCACATGACCGTGGTCCCCAGCACTCCCTCTCACCCTACACGTGGCCCACCTCACTCAATTACTTGCTGGCCTGTATAGGCATTTTAATTTGCAAATCCTAGACTAGACTTGGAAAGGGTTGTTTTGGGGAACTGTCTCAGAAGTAGAAGATGTTTGAACAGATTTTGAAAGGCAGAAGATAACGGTTTTGCGGATTGGGTATGCAAGGCATTTTAGAATGAAGCTTCCTGGAAGACTGGAGTGTTTCCTCTTGTCCAAAAATTGGGCCAAGCACAGGGCACCTGTGGTTTGGGAAGGTGATGGATGATGTTGAGTGAGCAAGGTCCTAGTCATCTTAGTAAAAATATGTACTGAGCTCCTACTCTGTGCCAGGAATTCTATAGCAGCACACCAGCGAACAAGACGAATAGTTTCCTACCTCACAGGGCTTACAATTTAATAGTGGAGGTAGCCAGTCAATGAGAAAACAAGTTATTACATGTCAATTTACAAACTGTAGCTAGTACTACAAAAGACATAGACAGAATATTGTTGTCACAGAGAATTATAGTGAAGGTGGTCAGGGAAGGTGACATGGAGGCTGAAGCCTGAACAATTAACAGGCTCGGCTAGATAAGAAATGTGATCAAGAGGATGCCAGGTGGAAGAAACAGTATGTGCAAAGGCCCCACGGTGGGAGGGGAATATTTCAGAGGCTGGAAGAACAACCAGGGTGTCTCCAGCCTAGTGAGTAAGGAGGAAAGTGGTATGGGATGATGCTGGAGAAGGAGCAGAGTCAGACCACGGCTTTCCTTTTTTTTTTTTTTTTTTTTGAGACAGAGTCTTGCTCTGTTTCCCAGGCTGGAGTGCAGTGGTGCAGTGGCATGATCTCGGTTCACTGCAACCTCCACCTCCCGGGTTCAAGAGATTCTCCTGCCTCAGCTTTCTGAATAGCTGCGATTACAGGCACCCGCCAGCATGCCCAGCTAATTTTTTGTATTTTTAGTAGAAATGGGGTTTTGCCATATTGGCCAGGCTTGTCTCGAACTCTTGACCTCAAGTGATCCACCCACCTCGGCCTCCCAAAGTGCTGGGATTACAGGCGTGAGCCACAGCACCCAGCCAGACCACATCCTTCTGAGTAAAAAGAGCTGTACTCTACCCTGAGAAAAAGCTTCAGAGGAGTGTTAAGAATAGGAATGACATGATGCAATGCACATGTCTAAGGGACTGGAGCAATCATCCCAAGGAAAGACAAGGCAGAGCAACACAGAAGGGAGGCAGTGAGAGAGTTAGCAGAGCCATCAGGGCCCACTGCTCCGTCCTTTCACCTGTCCACAACTAGCAGCAGAACACTGGTCGTAGCTCCTCCCCTCCTGACATCCTGCCACCGCCCTCTCCTGTGTTTCTCTTTCATCTCCACCCTTGGTGCTCCTGCTTCAGAGCTTTCCCCTATAGCAGAATGTGGAGAGACAGTGGCTGGCTCCCGTTCTCTTTTCCTCCCCCTCCTGCAAACACACGCCCGCCCCTACACACACACCTCAGTGAGAGTGTGCACGCACAGTAATTTCAGATAGCTGCATGGATAGGGATGGCTGTACAGGTGCAAAGAAGCAGGTGGAAGAGCTCTGCCTGGCTAGAGCAAAGTGCGTGAGCCTGAGCTGAGCGAGGCAGGCTGTTAGGTAAGGCAGCACTAGTTGGTAGTGGGTCTTGAAGCCTGAGACTAGAGGAGTTTTAATATGATTTGGGAGACAACTGGGAGCCTTTATGGGCAAGCAAAGAGGAGAGCGATGTGATCTAAGTGACACTGGAGGAAGATGATTCTCGATGATGTGTGTCCAATAGAGGAGAGGAGACCCCCAGGCTGGAGGAAGAGGAGCTAATTGGGAGGCAGGAGTCCAGGTGTGAAGTGATTATGGCTCGGACCGGAGCTGTGGGAAGGCTAAGGAAGACAGAAGAAGAAACGGCAGGATTTAATGTTGAACTGAAAGTGCCTCTGGGGTTGTGCTGGGATGGGAGATGTGCTACAATTATGAGGAAATAAGATACTGGGAACTCGTTTAACAGTAAATGGGAACTAGAAAAGGATTTGGGCCAGCGAGATAGGAAGAACAAAGGTAGGAAGGCAGGGTGCCATTACACGGGAGTTGGTGCTAGAGCCAAGAGAAACATTTAACAGCCCACCCTATATCATGCCTATGGGAAGCTGTTCCTCCCCTCCCCTCTGCTCCCACCTTTGATGGTCACTTTCTTCCATGTTTGTTTCTGCTTCTATTCTCATATCAAGCACAAATCTGTGTTGTAATACGTCTTTGTCTGTCTATGCCTGCTACTAATCTGTGAGCTCCCTGAAGACAGAGGCCCTATTTTGCCCTCTTTCTACTCCCAGGGCTTAGTTAGCACAGGGACCAGCCCTTAGCTAGCACTCATCACATTTTGGTGAATGAGGAAATAAATGAATGGAAACTTTCCAGAGGCGTGCCACTGAACCCCAGCCACCGCACAACACTGTAAAACTTACAAATTTTGTGGCAGCTGCAGCATCCCTCAAACACTTGTGGAGATCAGGTTACAGCTGAGAGCCTCACAAAGCCCCAACCGTTGCAGCAATTGACAGGTGGTCCTATAAGTATGGCTGGGTTTGGCAGACACGAGGCTGGAGTAGTTAAGATAGTGCTGGGGGGATTTGAGATCAAATTGCAGGGTTGTTTAAACACCTTAGGGTTACAAATGGGTTTTCACCCTTAAAATCCCATTTGCAAATATGTAGCCTTAAACTGTCCAAATAGTTATCTTAATGATGTTAAATCCCTGGGTTGGTAGAGGCCATAGGAAAGGCCTTGCATATTTTCATCCTGTTCCTTTCACTGAAATTACATTTGTGTTACAATGAAATGTGAAAACTGGAAAATACATAAAAACAAACCTTTCCCTACCACATGCTATGCAACCAGCCAATACCAACTAAATTTGCTAAACCTCCTAGATAGCTACCATTTATTCAGCTTTTACTATGTGCCAATCACTGGGTTTTATACATCTTATAGTATAGCATTTAATATTCATAAGTGCATTGAGATCGTCACTATTGCTCCCATTTTATAGATGAACAATCTGAGGCTTAGGGAAGTTAAATCACTTGACTACTGGGTGTGTGATATCATGAACTCATCATTTGGTTGTGCAACCTTCCAGCTGACAAGAGAGACAAGCCTGGGAAGGACTGAGAGGCACGGCTGCAAAGATAGCTGGAGGTTGTCTGGAAATGATCACTAATGGGAACCATTGAGCAGCCCAGTCCTCCCAGAGAGCACGTGCAGAGGGAGAGAGAGTGCTCCAGACCGCAATTTACAGTAGGACTCTGGGGAACACCTTGGGAAATAGAAGAGAAGACAACATGGGGCCAAATGACTTTTCCAAGGAACAGTTGAGAGGTCCACTTGAAGATCACAAGAGTCCCTCTGCAGCCTCAGCACACTGGTAGCAGAGCCCCTAGCTTCTGCCTCTATTTCTTCCCACCTCTCCTTTTCCTATCCATTCTATCCCAATGTGTAAATGGTTAGATTGGATGACAACAGTGTTTTCAATTCTATCCGTGGAAAGCAGCTTGTGATTTTAAAGGGAACATGGACTTTGGTGTTTGCTATACTTGGATTCAGATCCTAGCTCCATTCCTTGCTGGCAGTGTGGCCTTGGGGAGATACTCAGTCTTATTGAAACTGCTTCCTTACTTACATCATGAGGTTAATGAACCTGCCTAACTAGCTTTACATTTGACATGGGGATTTGTTAACAAATATGAGGACTTCTGTTTTCAGAAATATGGCAGGCTAGATGTGCAGAAGCTGCTCCTGAGAAGTGACTCCCCAAGATCCTAGATGAAATGTAGTAAGTACTTTTTAAAGGCATGGCTATTCTGGCAATAAAGTAAATAATTGAAGGCCAGAAGCGACAAAAAAAGGAGAATTCCAAGAGATAAGCTAGTGATGAGTAACAAATTATCCTAAAACTTAGTGTATTAAAATGATAAACATTTATTATCTCCTAGTTTCTGTGGGTTGGAAATTTGGGAGCTGTTTGGTTGGGTGGTTTTGGCTCAGAGGCTGCAGTCAAGATATTGGCCATGGCTAAGATCATCTGAAGGCTTTCTGGGGCTGGAAGATGTGCTTCCAAGATGGCACACTCACATGGCTTTTGGCAGGAGGACTCAGATCCATGCCATGGTGCCTCTCTATAGAGCTGATTGAGTGTCCTGGCACTTTGGTAACTGGCTGCCCCCAGGATAAGCAATCCAAGGAGAGCAAGGAGAAGGCCATAGTGTCTTGAAAGTCATGTACCATGACTTCCACTATTTTCTATTCATTAGAAACAAGCATCAGGTTCAGCTCACACTCTAGGGGAGTGGAATTTAGTTTCCACTTTTTGAAGGGAGAAGTACTGGAGAATATGTAGACATATTTTAAAACCAGTAAAGCTAACATTTTTCCCAAATCCAAGGATTATCCTGGTGGCCTACAGTCACATTCAGAGGGTACTAGAGACAAAGCCTGGGGCTCTGAATAAAACATCACCCTTGAAGGGTTACACCCTCAGTAGGATAACCTGCCTCACAGAGCGACACTTGTCTGCCTGAACCTTTGCTTGGGGGATTTGGACACACATTTATGCTATCTCAATGGCCTAAAAACCCCAAATGAACCATGTGGTTAAAAATAATTCCAGGTTGATGAGGCCTCTCTTTGAAGAACACAGTGCTCAAAAAATTACTATAAATAAAATTTCAGGGAATATGAGATGATGAACAAAAATTGCTAAAAACATGATAAAATGAGCAACATGAACAAGAGACAACAAAACAAGAAAAGACAGGCTACCTCCACAGGAACCACGATCAAATCGGCTGCCGACTTCTCAGGATCTACCCTGGAAACCAGCTGACGATGTTACAATAAATGTGGAAGTGTTTATTTCAGATATTCTTTAGTTGGAGCTTGGAGAAAGGCTGGAGTAAGTACAGTCAAGCTAGAATCTGGACTCTAGATGAAAACATAACGGGACTTCAGAAAAATGTAAAATATGAAGGGATATAGCAGTGAAGGTGGTAAAAGATCATTTATTTGCCTTCCAAGAAGCCAAGGAAACCCCAAGAATGGCACAAAAACAGCAAAACTGCACTGTCTTTTGCCATTTTGATAGCAAGGGATGGTTTTGTCCACGTCCAGGCACTTAGAAGCCTCTCACTACCCAAGGCCAACCAGGGCAACAGTAGTAAAACAATGAAGGGCAAACAATTGCACTTTAGCATGTGACTTTTCACATAGCGCCTGCAGAAATTCAAATGATGGTTTTAAATTGAACTTTTCTAAAACTCAAAAGAGATATAGGTGATTTATTTGATGGGAGCTGTTTTGTTGATGATAGTAAAGGTGAAAAGATCTTAGGAGACAACATAGTTCAAACTCCTAATTTTAAAGGCCGGGAAACTGATTCCCAGAGAGGAGAAGCAACTTGCTTATGGTAAGATTTGCACAGACCAGAAACCAAGTTTCTGGTATGTCCTGCTGGATTACTTCTTCCTATGAGACATAGGAGACTTAAGTACTCAAATAAAAGCATTATCTCAGCCATGATCTCCAATGCAGTGATTTCTTGCTTCTTGCTCCTCACTCAAGTCCAGGTAGCTCAGGAGAATGTCTTGGATGAGCCAGTGGGAGCATCCTGGAAGCCTGCTCTTGGTTGGAAAACCTTGGTCAGCTAGGACTAAGATCAGGACCACCTACCTACCCAGCACTCTGCAGGAGTGATGAGGGAATTGGGTCTTATTTTTCATATTTTTCAAGTTAATTATGTAAATGGGCGTCTATTTAGTGCACTTGGCATTGAAATCAGATTTAATGGTAACAATGATTTGCTTCCCATACTGTTCAGTGAAGAGGAGATCATTTCCAATATCTTACAAGAGTTACAAAGTATTCACACAAACAGGACATTCTCTTTATTCCAAATCCCTTACATTTTCTTTACTTGGATTTGAAACTGTATGGAGCTAGACATGCCCTTTGTATACATCTCTCTGTGTGTTTCATCCTAGAGTATGTGTTGAATATAACATTGATACACTCATATACCAAGAAAATGTTAGCTGTGCTGGTTATATGTTGAATGTAACTTGATAAACTCCATACTCCCAGGTTTCACCTTCTCTGCCTGATTCTAGGAGATAGCCATTTTTTCACTAGGGAGCTAGACCCATGAAGCCAGGAGACCTGGTAACCGAGGGTTGCATGACACACAAAGCCCTGTCAGTTACCCTGATAAGTATCATACATCATTTTGGAACTTTCTCTAAGGCAGAATCTTCAACCCCACGTTGGGCTGCCCTCCAACTAACTGGAAAACTGCTTCATTTTGCTAATGATGACCTGGGTTTAGGTTTCTTGTCATTTTTGTTTCCTGGAGGCCAGTAGCCACAGTTTCATAGGAATCAAACAAGAAAAGAGGGCAAGTCAGGGTGGAATTTTCCCAGCCTCTGTGTTCCTTCCAAGTGCAGACTCCCTGACTGGGGTGTAGTAGCCTGCAGAAATTTTGACCTGAATGAAAGAGGAAACGTTGTGCTCAGAGGGACTGCATAGGTACTCTAGGAGAAGGTGCTCTATAATAACCACAAAGCCCTAAGTATAAGGGGCTTATTAAAGCTCATGTCCTTTGAGGCAACCCTGGAACTGTTCTTCCCCAGCCCTTCTCTCATGTCCTCTCCCTTTCCCCTCTGGCAAGGACTTTCTGGGATAGAACATGTTCTGTTCTCCTAGAAACTGGTCAGAGCTTCTTTTTCATTCTGAACATAGATTTGCATGGTTTAAAAAATAAATCCAAAAGAGTCAATTGGAATAGACCTTCCAGAGGGAAACTGCAATATGTATCAAATCCCAAAAAGCAATTACATTTGGGGAAATTTATCCTGAAGAAACAATCAAGCTCATGCATAGAGGTCTAAGTGCAAGGATATTCATCAGGCCTTGTTCATGTGAAAGTAAAAACAATGGGATTCCAGAGTTTCTGCTGAGTGGGGTCAGGCAACACCTCTCCCACCTTATATGCACCTGCATCCACGAGTTTAAGAGGCTAAACACAAGGCTAATTGAAGAGCTGAAGAGCCTCTTGGGATAAAATACTTAAAACCATTTCTCTTTTTTTTTGAGGTTGAGATATAGGCATGCATGTCTGGTGAATGTGGCTCTGGTGAAAACCAGATGGGGGTAATCCTAAGGTGAATTGCATCAGAAAAGAGAAAGTAATCCCCTCACTTAGCAACAGGGCCTCATCATTAGAAGGAAGCAGTGGTTCCAAATACAAAGTGTTAGCTGATACCAGCACTTGAATCAACCCCTCTACTAGAGAGGCCAACTATTCAGATTTGCCTAGGATTGAGGAGTTTCCTGGGACATGGGACTTACGGTGCTAAAACCAGAAAAGTCCCAGCAAACTGGTCATTCTGCCCTCTACTAGGGAGGTGTGGGTGGCCACTCAGATAAAGTGGTTAAGTGAGAACTGATAGAGTGTATAACAACAGTGGACACATTGGGCAGCAGGCAAGCTCGTTGTGGGATCCTAGCTGAGCATAATGAAGACATCTTTTCCTTTTCACCTCATAGGGCTTATCATAGCAGAGGAGATTGCCAATTTTGAAATGCATTAGTGGACACATTTGGAATGGTGGATTTTCAGAACATGGTGATGAGGTCAGTAGTACAACAACAGGGGCACAGTGCCCGACCAGAGCATGTCCTGTGGAACTGTCAGGCTTGGGGATGCATTGCCTTGGTTCAGCTGGCTAGAGAAGCAAGCAACAGGAATGATCCATGGATACATGTAAGCACTTGGGGATTCTTGGAAATATTGAAGGAGGAAAATTCTGAAAATGATGGGAGTTGGGCCATTAGAGATATTAAATGTGGGGAACTAATGTTACTATATTTGCACTTATTGGCTAGTAATGCCTGGGTCACATTTATGAGAAAAAAAATTAAACCAACTGTTTTATAATAGGAAATTGATTAAATAAATTATAGTATTTATAGTCATTTGGGATGAAGATATAAATGGGTGTATACACACACACATACGTATATATATATGAGAGGGAGATGTAAAGATAATTATGATATTATTGAATGGAATAAAATTGACATGTAAAATATGGCCCTATTTTATTACAGGATGTCTACATTTTTAAATTTAGATGCATGTACATGAATGCCCAAAAGAGTCCAGAAGATTAACAATTAAATAGACTCTGCATAGTGGAATTTTGGGTCACTTACATTTTTATTACTTTTTTAACTCTCAATTTCTCTGAAAAAGCATGGATAACTTACATGACACACAAACACACACATACACACTTAAACTACTGGCATGTGCCAGACAGCTGCAGCTTTCTAACACCGTTTCATAAAAAAGGCATCATATCTACAATTTTAAGATGTGTTCAAATTGAGCACTGACACTTTGAATAATATATTCAAGAAGAACAAATCACCTGTAGGCCTGAGCTAAGTAGTACATGCGTTTTGAGGCACTGGGGGGGGGGCGGGAAGCATATATCTCAGTTTTCATGATCATGTAGGTTCAGAAATTGGCAAAGAAAGAAGTTAGAATCCTTTTTCATTTTGTTGGCAAAAGTTTCTTCCATGCCTGAAATTGCGTGACTACCAGGCCTGGTGATCTGGATAAGAAGAGGTGGCACCCTAGCCTGCATGGCATGCAAGGGAAGCCTAACAAGCTTGGCAAATAGTGAAGGGCTCTGGGAAGAGCATGGGTGGAGGTAGGGGTCCATGCGGGCTCTGCCTGGACAAAAGCCCTAATGTCTGTGATCTCAGAGCTTTGCAAAGCATGGACATGAGGCAGACCTTCCATATGTGCTTGTTACATTCATTAAACAACACCAACAACCACCAGATGCCACAAGCACTTTATTGTGTTCCCTATGCTAGGGACTTCGCATGACATTTTTTGTATATACATGTATATATCACCTCTCTTTTTACCACACCTTTAAAATGGCATTACTCCCATTTTAAAGGTAGGAAAATTGAGACCCCCCAACCATGGGCTTAATAATTTAATCACCACTATGTGATCTGCTGAAACTATGCAGTGACATTTATAATCCTAGATTTGCCAGCCTTTTATGTTCCTAGCCCAGAGAAGTAACCAAAGGAGGGTAGCCAAGTAGCTATTTTGAGAAAGGGCACGTGCAGGCACTCTCTATTAGGATGCCGTGCCCCTGCTCACTGATGGCTCAGACAGTGCAAATTAGAGGACCCAAAAGCTCCTCTGCTTGTCGTCTGCAGCATGTTTTTACTGTTGATGAGCAGAATTCAGAGAGCCTGAGAATTGCATACTTAACGGAAGCTCATCCAAACCTATTTGGTCTGGATAATGGGCTGGAAATCAAGCTCTTGCTGAGAGTTTCTGGTTCAATCAAGTCAGAAAATTACATGAATCTCAATTTTTAAAATACGTATGTTTTATAATATGATTGAAAGAGTACCTTGGACTTGAGTTTTTAACCAGCTAGCCCCCATTTCTCCAACCCTTACCCAGCATCAAAAAATTCACAGGGATTTATCCTAGAAAATTTAATTGTATTCAAGCGGCCAAGAAAGGAATACTTGCTTAAGGTACTTGGTACATCGGAGGGAATCAAAAGACAGGCTGACTTCATAGAAATATAGAGAATTTTTATGTAAAAGTATGCCCACTAAAGTATTTATTTTAATCTTGTCTTATCTTTTTTACTGCAGCACTTTATTTTTCCTTACAAAATGACATGTTCCTGGGGACTAATGTCCTCACATAACAGTAGAAAACAAAAATTTGTTTTCATCTCTTAAAGAATCTAGAATTGTGTACAAAAACCTTACATAAATTAAAAGGATGAATACATTTACAGGTGCAAATGCAAATCACTTCTAACTCAAGGCAAGCCACCGTGTTCTGGCAGGAAAACATCAGGTAAGAAAGGAAACTGGGTCCTAAGGCTTGGACTTCTCCAACCCTCATAGATCGGAAAGACAGTAAGGACAACTGGTTCAGAAGTTGTGTCAGCCTCTAGAGAAATCCTGAAGCACTCCATTCTGACACATTAATACCTGTGCAGATTGAGAGACTGCTGGTCACGCGGACTCACCAAGCCACAGACTTCTCCTTCAAAAGCATGTTTTCACCTCAGCCACGAAGTGATTGAGCCACATGTACTAAGGGTTTACATGAAAGATATGTACAGGGTGTTAAACAAATACCAAGGGAACAATTAACTTGAATACAAGGTCAAAATCAGCAACAAATTCTATAATCCAGTGCCAATATTAGATACAAGCTTCAAGGACCAATTTCTTTTCAAAGGCTTATTCCAATTTTGTGAGGTTAGCATGTGGTGTATACATTTGCCTGGGGCAAATTTATACTTCTGAATTAACTCATGCAGCAAATGCTATGCATCTGCTCACAGTCCATTTAGAAGCATTTGCAGTGGATAATGGAGGGGCCAGCTTATCACACTACTGCTTGCTGATCTGCATCAGCTGGAGGGAGGACAGCGAGGCCAGGATAAAGCCACCAATCCATTCCGAGTACTTGCCCTCAAGGGGAGTGGTGATCCTGATCCTCATGGTGCTGGGTGCCAGGGCAGTGACCTCCTTCTGCATCCTGTGAGTGATGCTTGGGTATATGATAGTGTCACCAGACAGCACTGTGTTGGCAAACAGGTCCTTGCAGATGTTCACATTATACTTCATGATGAAGTTGAATGTGGTCTCATGGATGCTACAAGATTCCACGCCCAGGAAGGAGGGCTAGACACTGGAACTGTTCATTGCCAGTGGTGATTACCTGCTGTCTGGAAGCCCCTAGTTCTTCTCCAGGGAGGAGCTGGAGGCTGTGGTGGCCATCTTCTCTGGAAGTCCAGGGAGAGATAGCACAGCTTCTCCTTGATGTTGTGCATGATTTCTTGCTCGGCTATGGAGGTGAAGCTGTAGCCTTGCTCTGTGAGGGTATTTGTAGGGTAGTCAGGTTCCAGCTAGCCAGGTCAGATGCAGGGTGGCATGCAAGAGGGCGCAGCCCTGGTAGAGGGGCACCATGTTGGTGACCCCATCACCAGAGTTCATCATGGTGCCAGTGGTGCTGCCAGAGGCGTGCAATAAGCACAACCTGGATGGCCACCTGCATGGCTGGGATGTTGAAAGTCTCCAACATGATCTGGGTCATCTTTTCATGAGTGGCCTAGTGGTTCAGGGAGGCCTTGGTCAGCAGAACCAGGTGCTCCCCAGAGGTGATGTGCAGCTTGTTGTAGAAGATGTGGAACCAGATCTTCTCCATGTCATTGTATTTGGTGATGATGTCATGCTCAATGCCGTGCTTCAGGGTCAGGCTTTCATGCTTGCTCTGGGCCTAGTCACCAATGTAGGAGTCCTGGCCCATGCCCATCATCATGCCCTGGTGTCAGGGGTGCCCAGCGATGGAGGGGGAACATG